>NC_142805.1:775644-1023482 GCF_049724085.1 Artemia sp. Qi Xiang Cuo
CTGCTGTTAAATAGAAGAAGAAGAAGAATAGTCGAATGTGATTGGAGGGCAACTAACAAACCCACCGTTTCACTAAACACGTCCATTATAAATTCTGACAGAGCCATTTTGTTCAACATAGTTGGAAATTTGGGAAATCAGATCTTTGAGGATGAACCCCCCACCCCCACAGTCCTCAGGACAGCGGTTGTTAGGATACATGTTAAAAAAAACAATTCTTACTTCATAATATGCAAAATAATCCTAGTTAACATATTTTACAGTGGGAGTACCTCTATCTTCACTTCTTTCCTTTTTTTCTGGTTTTTCTAAGACCTTCATAATTTTTACGAATAATATTTCTTCAACTTTGACAATTTGGTTATATGCACTAAATGCTGTACCATCTTCAAAATAATTTATATGCGTTGCTATTGAAACCTCAGTTGTGGAAATACAAAACAAAGGACCATCTCTTAAAAAAAAACTTCCAGATACTTTGTATTTATTACATACAGCAAGGATCCTGCTATCTATAATAAATATTTGTTGGATGTTATATCTTTCGGCAAAAATTTGAAAACAGACAAAAAACTTATCAAAATCATGGCTTTTTTCAAAAATTTATTAAAAAAAAACTTTTTACACAAAACAATTTTTTCAAAGAAAATTAAAGAACTCAAGTAAACCAAATATTAACAGAAAGCAAACCAAATAATATACCAAGCGTGAAACTACAAATCAGCATTGATTAATAAATGAAACCAAAAATAAATAGAAATTACAATAAATAACCAAGTCAAACTCAAAATGAGCAGAAATTAACATAAGTTGGGCTCAAAACTCCCATGCCTTCCCAAGGCCAGAACAAAATTTGCACTTTACTGAAAAAATTTAAATGTTTTTACTTTATAACTTTAATAAATCAAATAATATCAACATTTTGATCACTAAATATTAGTATATGTATGTTAAACTGACAATGCACATTCAATATTATTTTTTTCAGTAAAGCTCAAATTTTGTTCTGGCATTGGGAAGGCATAGGGGTTTTAAGCACAACTTATGGTAATTTCTCCTCGTTTTGAGTTTGACTCGATTATTTCTTGTAATTTCTGTTCGTTTTGGGTTTAATTTATTTATTGATGCTAAATTGTGGTAGTTTTATGCTTGGAACATTATTTGATTTTATTTTTGCTCATCTTTTGTTTAATGGAGTTCTTTATTTTTCTTTGAAAAACTTATCTTTTTGAAAACTTTTTTTGATTAATTTCTATTTGTTTTATATTGACATAGTCTTTTCAGGAAAAAGAAAATAATACTTTAAATTTTTTTCGTTTTTTTAAGACTATATAGTTTGGCCTGCTATTTGTATGCTGGAGGAGAATTTTCAGCAATTTTTACCAAAATACACCCTTTTAAAAATCTGGACACAAATAGTAGTGTTTAATTTAGTTTAATACCTCCTCTAGTTGATCTGAAAAATTGATACTATTTGCAAAAAAATCTGTTTACTTTCTTTGATAGCTTGGATACACTTATGCTATTTCTATTTGGTTAAATTTTAAGAGCAGAAGTAGCCCTGAAAGTTTGAACATAATACTCTCAGTCATTCTTGGGATACTGCTGAGATGCCTTATTGGGAATTTGCATTAACACAGTGGATTTTGATTTAATCTTAAGGCAACATTTAGGTTTTAAAAATAATGGGCAAATGGGAGGGGGGGCGTGGGAGGGGGATAAAGTTGCCCTCCAATAACTTTCGACTATTAAAGAGGGCCTCAGCCCTTTCTATTTTCAATCAAATGAGCCCTTTTCAAAGTTCCCACAAAAACTTATTTGATACTAAGTGCCCTGGTCTAATCATCAACAACAACAACCACAACAAAAAATAATACATTATACCCACATCAATCTTTACTATAAAAATGTCAAGCCTTCCAATCACTTTTGACTATTAAAAAGGGCACTAGGCCTTTTGATTTCCAATCAAATAAGCCCTTTTTGAAACAACAACGCTGTCTGTAAACACCTTATATGTCCCCAGGGCATAAATTACAACCCTTCCCCTCAGGGCTGTTCGGGTGGGTGTCTTCCTCTAATACCTAATTTACAGAACTTTCAACTATGTTAAACAAAATGGCTATCTCAAAATTTTGCTTGGAAGTGTGTGGGGAAATTGTGGGCGTGAGAGGGGTGTTAGTTGCTCTCCAATCACTTTCAACTATTAAAAATGGAACTAGCCTTTTCAATTTCTAATCAAATGAGCCCTTTTGAAGTTTCTACAACAAACCTTTCAATAAAAACCTTATATACCCCCAGGGCAAAACTTACAACCCTTGCCCTGAGGGCTTGGGGGGGGGGGAGGTCATTCTCAAAGATCTAATTTCTAAAACTTTCTACTACATTGAACAAAATGGCTATCTGAAAATTTTGATTGGATGTGTTTGGAGGAATGGTGGGCATGAGAGGCGGGTTAGTTACCCTCCAATCAGCTTCAACTATTAAAAATGGCACTAGCCCTCTCAATTTCCAATTGAATGAGCCCCTTTTGAAGTTTTACAATAACTCTTATCTATAAAAACCTTATATGCCATCAGGGCAGAACTTACAACCTTTGCCCTGGGGGCTCTGGGGGGTTTGTCATCCTTAAATACATAATTACCAGAACTTTCAACTATATTGAACAAAATGGATATCTCTAAATTTTGATTGAATGTTTTTGGGGAAATGGTGGGCATGAGATGGGGGTTAATTACTCTCCACTCACTTTTGACTATTAAAAAGGCAATTTCAATTTCCAATCAAATGAGCCCTTTTTGAAATTACTGCAACAACTTTCTATATAAACCTTTATGCCCCCAGGGCATAACTTAAAACCCTTGCCCTGAGGGCTTGGGAGGGGGGGGTCATTCTCAAAGACCTAATTTCTAAAACTTTCTACTACATTAAACAAAATGGCTATCTGAAAATTTTGATTGGACGTGTTTGGAGCAATGGTGGGTGTAAGAGGCGGGTTAGTTACCCTCCAATCACCTTAGACTATTAAAAATGGCACTACTCCTCTCAATTTCCAATTGAATGAGCCCCTTTTGAAGTTTTACAATAACTCTATCTATAAAAACCTTATATGCTGTCAGGGCAGAAATTACAACCTTTGCCCTGAGGGCTCTGGGGGGTTTGTCATCCTTAAATACATAATTACCAGAACTTTCAACTATATTGAACAAAATGGATATCTCTAAATTTTGATTGAATGTTTTTGGGGAAATGGTGGGCATGAGATGGGGGTTAATCACTCTCCACTCACTTTTGACTATTAAAAAGAGCAATTTCAATTTCCAATCAAATGAGCCCCTTTTGATATTTCTACAACAACTTTCTATATAAACCATATATGCCCCCAGGGCATAACTTACAACCCTTGCACTGAGGGCTCTGAGGGGCTTATCATCCTGAAAGACTTAATTTCCAGAACTTTCAACTGCGTTGAAAAAAAGGGATGTCTCAAAAGTTTGATTGGATGTGTTTGGGAAAATGGTGGGCGTGAGAGGGGCATTAGTTGCTCTCCAATCACTTTCAACTATTAAAAAAGGCACTAGCCCTTTTAATTTCCAATTGAATGAGCCTTTTTGAAGTTTCCAGAACAATACTTTCAATTAAAACCTTATATGCCCCTAGGGCATAACTTACATCTCTTGCCCTGAGGGCTGTGGGGGGAAGGGGTTGTCATCCTTAAAGACCTAATTTCCAAAACTTTCAACTACCTTGAATAAAATGGCTATCTAAAAATTTTAATTGGATGTGTTTGAGGAAAAGGTGGGCATGAGAGGAGGTTATTTGCCCTCAAATCACCTTTGACTATTAAAAGGGCACTAGCCCTTTGAATTTCCAATTGAATGAGCCCTTTTTCAAGTTTCTAGAACAAAGATTTTGATAAAAACCTTATATGCCCCCAGGGCAAAGTTTATAACCCTTGCCCTGAAGAATGTGGGGAAAGTGTCCTGCTCAAAGGTATAATTTCCTGAACTTTGAACTGCATGGAACAAAATGGCTATTTCAAAATTTGGATTGGATGTGTTTGGGGAAATGGTGGGCGTGGAAGGGTGTTAGTTGCCTTCCAATCACTTTCAACTATTAAAAAGGACACTAGCCATTTCAATTTCCAATCAAATGCGTCCTTTTTTAAGTTTATATGACAAAGCATCCTATAAAAACCTTATAGCCTATGCCCCCAGGGCATAACTTACAACCCTTGCCCTGAGGGCTATGAGGCAGTTGTCATCCTCAAAGACCTAATTTCCAGAACTTAAAACTATGTTGAATAAAATGGCTATCTCAAAATTTTGATTGGATATGTTTGGGGAAAAGGTGCGCATGAGAGGGGGGTTAGTTGCCCTCCAATAGTTTTTGATCATTAAAAAGGGCAGTAGCCCTTTGAATTTCCAATTGAATGAATCTTTTTTGAAGTTTCTACAACACCGCCTTCAATAAAAACATTATATGCCCCTAGGGCATAACTTAGAACCCTTGCCTTGAAGGCTATGGGGGAGTGTCCTTTTCAAAAATATAATTTCTATCTGGAAATCATCTATGCTGAACAAAATGGCAATCTTAAAATTTTGACTGGATGTGTTTTGGGAAATGGTGGGCATGGGAGAGGTGTTAGTTGCCTTCCAATCACTTATGACTATTAAAAACAGCACAAGCCACTCTAATTTCCAATTGAATGAGCCCTTTTCAAAGTTTTTATGTCAACTTCTTTGATACAAAGTGCCCTACTCTAAAGGAAAAAATAATAAATAATACATTGTGCCAACATTGTTCTTATATGACCCCATGGCATAACTTCAAACCCTTGCCCTGAGGGTTGTGGGGAGTGTCCTCCTCAAAAAAATATTTTCTATCTAGAAATCAACCATGCTAAACAAAATGGGTATCTCAAAATTTTGATGGGATGTGTTTGGGGGAATAATGGGCATGGGGAGGGGGCTAGTTGCCCTCCAATCACTTTTGACTATTAAAAAGGGCACTAGCCATTCCAATTTCCAATCAAATGAGCCCTTTTTGAAGTTTCTACAGCAATTCCTTCAATAGCCTACAAAGTGCCGTGGTCTAAGACCAATAAAAAAAAAATACATTGTGCTAACATTGTTCTTTACTTAGGCAGCACAATTCTGCTGCATTGATATCATTTCAAAAACTAAAAAAAAGGAAAGAAGTGAAGATAAAGGTTCTCCCATTGTGAAACATTTTAACTGGGATTATTTTACATTTTATGAAATAAAAATTGTTTCCTTAATATGTCTTCTTATGTCCTAGACTGCTCCTAGATCTACACCCTTCATTTAAGCAGATGATCTATTATACAGGGTTTCACTTTTATAGCACAAATACTTAAAAGGTCATCAAAAGTCACTACCCTCTAGAGGGAGAAGGATTGGGGGTAGTTATGTCAAGAAAACAATTCTTACTTCATAATATGGAGAGTAATCCTAGTTAACACATTTTGCAGGGGGGGAAACCTTTATCTTCACTTCTTTCAGTGTTGTACAATTTTTTTTAAGAAATATCTGAAAAATAAGCATGGACTTGACCAAATTTTTCCATTTTCAAATGCTAAATATATATGTATAATTAAACACCAACAATGCAATCTAATTATTTCTCACAAAAACATATCAATAGACCAACAGTAATAAATAAGGTTAAGTTAGGTGGCATTTAATTATAGGCTAAATGTTTTTCAAGACTTAGAGAATAGACACAAATATTTATAAATGTGAGAGAAAAACTGGAAATACAAGGAAAGAAAAGCAAAATTAAAGGTTCTCCCTTGCAAAATGTGTTAGCCTAACTTGGATTATCCTGCATATTATGACACAAGAATTGTTTTCTTTAAATCTTTCCTCATTTAGAGCTGGAATCCTAGGCTTCTACCTAGACTTCAGTCTGTAGACCTATCCCTGGAAGTTTCATTTTCCTAACTTAACCCCTTTCCAAGATAGCCTAGCAAAAAGTAACTAAATTGGAATGTTACCATAAATGAATAGCTTCCATTTTATTAAACCTTCTATTTAGATAAAAAAAAAAATAGAGACCACAATCTTACTCAGTCTCAGGGTGCCAGCAAACCATTGTCAAACCACCATCCGCTCCACAGATGTTAGGAAGGAGTGTATTTTCTGTTTCAGTCTTAGCCCCCATCTGAAGGTCTGGGGGTGGAATTCTATACCCACCAAATCCAGGTTTCAACACTCTCCTCTTTGATAATATTGAAGAACTATGAAAATATCTTGCACTAAGTGTTAATTTAAGCATTTTCGAAACAAACGTGCTTAAAGGTTTGAAAGTTCTGCATTTGCAATCGACTAAGTTACGCTACCTAGCTACCATGACTAGCTATGATGTTCTGTCTGCAGACATATTTAACACAGGCGTCAGACTGAAATGATTTTATGGCACAAATCAATTTGGTGCCTTTTCTTGCCGGTCCTCATTTGCTCATAAGAATAACGATATGGAAAAATCCTTTTATTTGATGTTAATTTTAAAAAAAATCTCAGGATTTTTTGTTACATATACAGTGGCTGTCATCAGCAGATAAACAAAAATATCGACATTTATGCAATATAAAAAATAAATCATTTATATATTGTTTAACGCTCTTGTTTTCTCCAAAGCAGCTAAAGAGGACAATCTCTTTGATTTTTCTGTGTATGGTCTATTGAGTTGATTTTCATAAGGGTTCATCATCACGTACATAAAGGTCATTGGTATTAAAAGGATTCGATTGATTGAACCATATTTAATATACAGTCAAATAAAGTAAAGTAAAGTAAGTTTCTTTTTGTCAATGCCAAATTCTAAACTTTTGACTCTAGGATTCCATTGTATTTACTACGTTTTTTTCGGATTAAGTGTGATTTTTGTTAAAATTCACCGAATCTCAAAAAGCTTGGTTTGCTTCTTTGTGTCCTGGCGACACCCTCGCGTCGCAAGAGGCTCTGTTTCTTAAAATTAAGTAATGAGCTCTATTACAGGTTGTTGTAAGTTAATGATTGATTTTTTCTCTGTCTCTGGGGGTCTGGTGTGTGGGTGTGTGTTTGTACAGCGGTGTGTCTCTCACATTATTTGTTTTTCTTTGTATCTATGTGTCTATATTGGTTTGTTTTGTCTCTATATATTTTTCTCGATCTTTCTATCTTTCTTATCAGATGTCTCTTTATACATCTATGTATCTGTGTTTCTGTTTTTTCATATATTTTTCTCTGTTTATTTCTAGTTATCTTTTTGTCTATATAATCTCTGTATATCTCTATGTCTGTTTCTCTCCGTTTATTTTATAATCTCTCAATCACTCTCTCTTTCTGTTTCTTTTTCTCTGTGTGTTACTCAATATATGGCTCACGTTTATTCAATAATACAAAACCTTTTTGAATCATTTAAACAAGCTGAGCTAGTCTTTCCTTTGATCACAATATACATACAACAAGTTTACCCAATAAAAATGATCATGATGAAGAGCGTGATTAGCGTAAATCTAAAAAGCATCAGGGAATTTGTGAAGGGGGTCTATTTCAGACAGTGCTACTTATGTAATTTTGAATAGATGGTGTTAATTCTAAGTTTTATAGATACTGTTAGTTGTAATTTTTTTAGTTACAATTTGTTTAGTTGGCTCTGGTTACAATTTTGTATCATATCATTTTATATTTACATTAATCAATTTCTTAATTAATATATATTTAATTTTAAAAAACTTTTACAGTCTTTTTTTGATAAAAAAAAAGATTATCAAATATTATATAAAAAAATATAAAATTTTTTTAGTCACCTTCAAAAAACACAAAAAATGATAATGCACATGCGTTTATCTTCCAGAATTGTTTATGAACAGCATTATAAAACATCATAAGTATTGTAATATAGATATCCCTTGTAGGTGAATAACATCACCTAAGCTGTTTCTTATTAACATATGACGTTGATAATTAATTTTCCTAATGATTGTGGGAGAGATAATAAAAATTCAAAAAAGTCTTTGAAAATAAATAATTTTTTTTACATATATTAATAAACGATATTTAATTACAAATATTTTGAAAAACAACTATATCAATGTTTTTTTATTTTATTTTCATTGTAATTTGTTATTTCTTATTTTATATCATAAATTTGTGATAAAACTTTTAATTAAATTTGTGCATAAAGCATTGAGTGAGTAATCCATTCCTTACATAAAGAAATATTATTATTTTACTTAAGTTTAGTTTTACTATCTCACGAACAACTTATTTAATACCCAATTCTCTGCTAATGACAGAAGTGTTATCAAAAAGTTTTGTATCACAGGGGTTTCCGAAAATATGGGTGCTTAGAGAAAAATCAATGCTTTAGTTATACTATGCTTAGACTCTTACAAGCATTTTTCAAAATCTTACTGGGTGCTACCTACAAAATAATTTCAGCAGATACAGGTTATCTGATAAACCTCTCTTTGAAGATTAAAAGGTCTTATATTTACCAGAGTTTGGGAAACTCATGGTTTTGAGATTGATAGCAGAAACTACATACAAGCTATTTTGCGTACATTTTTATTATTAATTCATATGTAGAAGGTAGATTACTTAAGGTTAATGAGGAACTACACATTATAAACGGTCTTTGATTTTAAGACAGTCTTATTTTAGCCTTTGGCTAATCGTATTATTAATAAAAAAGGATGGGGTTAAGTGGCCTTCACAAGCGTGTCTAGCTAAAATCCCATGTCTAGACACGTGTCTAGCAAGAATCCAATGTCTAGGCACCGACCGTTCTCACGTAAAATTCGGCGCTTAGCTTGACACGCTAGACAAGGTACTTGGCTAGACAATGAGTTCTAGCCTCTAGAACTCAATGTCTAGAATTTTCTATTATAGCCAATCACAATGTGTCAAGATCCACTATTTCCATCATTTTTGTTTACATTTGTAAACTGAAATTTAATTTTTTTTTTATTTTTAATTTTTTTTTTTTCATTTTAGGCAAATATGCAACACCAGACAAAACAATAAAGCACACTAAGGCAATTGTTTTGCTTATCTCATCCATTAGCTTGTGACAGAGAAAATAGGGATTATAATATTTGAAAGTTTTGCCCGCATAAGCTCTGTTGATTGGCTAGAAATGACAATTTGAAACTAAATTTGTAATTTTAGCTAAGCCCCGAATTTTACATGTGAACGGTCGTTGCCTAGACATTGGATTCTGGCTAGACACGTGTATAGACATGGGATTCTAGCTAGACACGCTTGTGAACGCCGCTTAACTGTTTTCAAATAGTATAGCTCTGACAAAATTTAATTCTGTTGCACATAAGACTCAGAAGTAATATTTAGGAAACAATCTATGAGAAAAGCTACCGCCCCTTTTTGAACTTTTTCTATATGGGGGAGGTATTAAATTTAAAATAAACATATTGATTAGTAATGATTGCGGCATTAAATAAGCTGTTCGCGAGGAAAGAAAAATTCAATATATGTTAAATAATAGCTTATCTTTAAATAAGAATTATGAGGAATACTTACGCAATGCCCCATACACAAACTTTAATTATAAATGATTTTAAATATTTTGTTACAAAACCATTAGCAAAAGCCATATAATCTGAATTGAATGAGGACTGAGTTGTATCAGGGTGATTTAAAAGAGACGTGAGTTTCACCCACTCTACACATTCTAGTAATTTGAACAGTGGCTTATAAATAATTTTTATTATACATTTATTTTTTTTTATTTACGCTAAAAATTCAAATTGTAGCAAATGTGTAAATAAAAAAAAAAAAAAAAAAAAAAAAAAAAATATGAGATAATTGTAACCAATTTTATATTAAAATTTTTTATTATACTAAAATAAAAACAATTAAATAAAATTATTGTTTGCTGGTTTTGCTTAAGATATAGAATCTGTATTTGGCAGATATCCTGTTAACACAAAAGATTTCTTAAAACATCACATAAGATCAATTTAAGGATATTTGGAAATAGAGCATGAATATGAATGCCATAAAATGGCATTAGATTGAAACAAAAGTACATCATTGGACTCAAAATGGTTGAAAGCAATCTACAGAAGAATTAGAGTCCTCGGAGTTGAGCAGCTGGGAAAAATGCATCGTACAATGGTGGCACAGATCCTTTTTCTTTTTGATTGACTATGGCTAGCAATCTACCACAGCATCCAATAAACGTTCTTAGTAGTTGATTTCAAATGTCTTGATCATCTATGTGGACCTTTAATGAATTAATTAAAAAAACTTTCATAAAAATAAGTTTTTCAAAGAAAAGTAAAGGAATTTTTAAACTTAATCTCAGTATATGCAAATACATTTTAAAATAAAAAATAAAAACGACCAGAAATTAATATTAAAGAATAAATGAAACCCAAAACAAACAGAAATTAAATACATACAACAAGTGATAATATAAATGAATAGATAGATCTTAAAGCGAGTAATGCTTCGATTGAATAAGAAAATCAAGCTTAAAACGAAAACAAATATTTTGCTATTAAAGTATAAATTAAAATTAACCCGAACAGAAATTAAATAAACAATCAATGCAAACAAACATACAATATATATTAATGTAAATGAATAAATAAATCTTAAAACGAGTGAAGCTTAAATTGAATATACAAATCAAGTTTGAATCGAATAAAAATAACTTCAAACAAGAGTTTGGGTATCGCCTCACTGCAGAAGCCTAAAACCTACTGCGTCATTGGCGCTTTACTGAAAACAATTCTTTGAAATATTTTTACTTTTGTAACTTTAAGAAATCAAAAATTAATTGAGATTTTAGGGAATAAATATCAGCATATGTATATTAAATTGACGATGCACATTTTTTTCAGTAAACTCATTTGAATTTTTTTTCAGTAAAGTACAAATTATATTCTGGCTTTTAGAAAGCATAGGGGTTTTGAACCCTACTCACATTAATCTATGCTCGTTTTGAGTTTGACTCTAATATTTATTTTAATTTTTGTTCGTTTTGGGTTTCATTTATTTATTGATACTGATTTGGGGTATTTGTATGCTTGGTAGATTATATGATAGTCCGGCCGCCAGGTGTTTAAAATGTGAATCATACCACGACGGAATAGAGCTGCTACGAGAATTGGCCTACCCTCCAGCCCCTAAATTGACCATGCGGATTCAAAAATACCAATGGCACTTGCTTGCGAGTGGTGGAACACTCTGAAACTTGACATTTTATTATATTTTGGTGTTTCATGCAAGAAAATGCATGTTCCACAAAGTTTGAAGTGCAGTTTTCCGCTCAAATAGAAATGCCTAGAAGCCATAGAATATTTTCATAACAAACTAACACGATTAGTTAGAAAAAATGACAGAGTTAAAAAAAAATGGCAAAACTATGTGAGTCTTGAACAGTCTTGGAAAGTATAAACAAAATCAAATTGAATATTAGATATATAATGATATTAATTGTTGAAAGATCCATCAGTTCAAGATTTTTTTTTCACTGTAATTTTTATTTTCATTTTAAATGCTGTAAGAACTGGAAAATCATAAATTTGTTTTATACGAGTAATTCGTTTTCAGTAAAGCACCAATGACACAGAAGGCTTTTGGTTCTTACAGTTAAAGAAGGGGGCAGTATCCAAATTTTGTTTGTAGTGAAACTATATTTGTCTTGACCAATCTTGAAAAGAACTAATAAATTAAAATGAATATTTGATGCATAATGATATTAATTGCTAAAAGCTCATCAGTTCAAAATTTTACTGTAATTTTAATATTTATTTTCAATATTAAGTACAAAAAGAAAACATTTGTAATATAATTCGTTTTCAGGAAAGCGCCAATGACGCGGTAGATTTTAGGCTTCTGCAGTGAGGCGATTCCCAAACTCTTGTTTGTAGTTATTTTTATTCGATTCAAACTTGATTTGCATATTCAATTTAAGTTTCACTCGTTTTAAGATTTATTTATTCATTTACAATAATATATATTGTATGTTTGTTCGCATCGATTGTTTATTTAATTTCTGTTCGTTTTAAGTTTCATTTATACTTCAATAGCAAAATATTTTTTTTTCGTTTTAAGCTTGATTTTCTTATTCAATCTAAGCATTACTCGCTTTAAAATCTGTTTATTTATCATTATTACTTGTTGTATGTTTTTTTGCTATGATTGTTTATTTAATTTCTGTTCGTTTTGGGTTTCACTTATTCTTTAATAGTAATTTCTGGTCGTGTTGAGTTTTAATTTTAAAAGGTATTTTTATATCTTTATCTTAAGTTGAATATTGCTTTTAATTTTATTTGAAAAACTTATTTTTCGGAAATTTTTTTTTTTAAATTAATTTTTGTTTGTTTTTGATTGCATTGAGTTTCAAGTTTTTATGGCATGGGGGGGGTACTTACTGTCCGATTATTCTTGACTTTAAAAATCAGATCTAGAACTTTCAATTTAAATCGAATGAGGCTTTTTTCAAAGTCTATACGACTACCTCTTTGATAAAAACCTTATATATGAACAATAGACAGCTTGCATAACTTGTGGACAGCAATTGACAAAAATGAATGGATTGAAAAAATAGCTCCAATAAGGGGGTTTAGACCATTTCACTTGCTGACACAAAGGCATCAGGACTGTTTGGAATTGACCTTAATAGGATTTTGTGTGCCAAAGCAATTTTGCATCTATCACAGAGTATGTATTTTAACCTTATAATTGGATAATTACAATAGATTTCCTATGTGTTCATCCCATAAAAAACCCCTTCCCATAAGTTATAAACCCCCCTTAATAAGTTATGCCCCAGGGCACAACTTAAAACGCCTACCCCCGGGCCCTGGTGGTCTGTGTCAACACCGGATTTCGTTGTTATCAGAACTTTGAACTATTTTAACAAAATGTCTATCTCAAAACTTTTATCTGATGCATTTAGGGCTTGGAGGAGGGGGCTAGTTACCCTCCAATCTCTTTTGACTCTTAAAAAGTGAACAAGAACGTTCAATTTTCAGTCAAATGAGCCCTCTCTAAAGTTTATACGAGCATCCCTTCCATAAGAAATAATGGGAAGGATTCGGAGAATCCTTAAATTACAACCCTTGCCCTGAGGCCTGTGGGGAATTTTTCATCCTCAAAGACCTAATTTCCAGAACTTAAAACTACGTTTAATACAATGGGTATCTCCAAATTTTGATTGGATTTGTTTGGGGAATAGTTGGGGGTGAGAGGGGGGTTAGTTGCCCTCAAATCACTTTCGAGTATAAAAAAGGGCACTAGCCCTTTGAGTTTCCAATCGAATGAGCCTTTTTTGAAGTTTCTACGACACCACCTTCTATAAAAACCTTATATGCCCCCAGGGTATAACTTAAAATCCTTGTCTTGAGGGTTGTGGGGGAGTGCCCCCTACCCTAGATCCGCCACTGCCTTACACTCTCTGTTTCTTTCCTTGTTAGGGAGAAGAGCAGATGCCTAATAGGTGTGTGTTAATACCAAAACATTTTAACTCTCATCGGACCTTCAGATATAAACAGAATTAGTTCAAAGGAAGGGGCGGGGGAAAAGGGCGTGTTGGGGGGGGGGCTATTTGCCCTTCGATCAATTTTGACTCTCAAGAGCTGGACTAAAACTTCCAATTTCCAATCAAATGAGCCCTCTCTGAAGTTTATACGAGAATCCCTTCCTGCCCCCGGGCCCTGGGGGGTTTTGTCGACGCCAGAGTTTTGTTACTTATCCTTTCAACTATTTTTAACAAAATGATATTTTTAACCCTTGCATATAAAGCAGCTCTGGGGGAAAGGTAATAAAAAATATTGAAGCTATATAAGATTTATTCATTTATTTATGTTTGCATCGGTTATCTTTACGTTTGTAAGATAGTTAATTTTAATTTCTGTTCGTTCGGGGTTTTGTTTATTCTTTAACAGTAATTTCTGGTCTTTTTGAGTTTCAACTATAATAGGAATTAAATTTCTGCTGGTCCAGAGTTCACTATGGCTCTTTACTCTTCTTAGAAAACTTATTTTATGTAAGTTTTTTAAAAATTAATAATAATAAAATATTAAAGTCTTATGGCCTTTGCTATAGACAGCTTAATTTACATGCCTCTGAAAAATCAAACCTGATTTTTTTCGCAACAATGAATGGATCTTGCTAGGTTATTCCATTTGTTGATACAGAAAGAACAGTATCGTTTTGATTAGACCATTTTTCGGATTTTTTTGTGCCACAATAATTTAGCATTTATTGCAAAATATGTATTTTAACCTTATTTTAAGTATATTTTTAATTTTATGTATTTTATAATAGATTTACTATGTTTTCTTCCCATACAAAACTTTACTTTATTAAAGTCTTTGGAGTGGGGGCAGCGTAGTTGGCATAAAGAAGAAAACTTTAGCGTAGACAGTAGAAGAGGGGGAGGGTGAGGTTGGAGACTCATCCAATACGGGGCGGAACTTCACTTATCTCCTCCGTTCCCGATTTAAGAGATTAGAGAGACTCTTTGGGCTGTAGAATGTTGGACAGTTTGAGTTGTGGAAGACGTTAAAATACTCAAAAACACTTTATATTTGTAGTTATTGCAGGATTGTTTTCATAGTTTGTGGAATGGTGAGCCCCCTGGCCCATGATTTGGATGAGCCTCAACTAATAATATGCAATTTTGATTAATTGTTCCGTGTTATGTGCATATATTATTGTATATATGTTATTTTGAGCTATACTTTTATCGCATTACGTTCCTTTTTAAGCCTTGAGATAAAAACTGAAACCTTAGCGTAAATAGTGGTGGGGGGAAGTCTCCCCCCTCACTTGCGTAATTGAGCAGCCACAGAGAAAGTAATACAAATGAAAATAATCTGTCTTTTGAAAATGTCTTTTTTTCAAAAGACAAGAAAATAATCGTCTAAAGGAACCTGAAGTGCTATCTCTGACATTTCCGTCGATTCTTTATTCCCGTTACTTTCAGATGTAAAATTTAGAATATTATCGAATGGGTTTAGTTGTCCCCTCCCTGAATAATTCACACTTGGAAAACTCACCCCCTGGGAAATTCCTCCCCCCGCCAAGAACATTTTCTTTTCCTGCTGATAATTCCCCCGCGTTAACGTCCACCCAGCAGAAATTTCCCAGACGTGGAATATGCTCCCCCAAACATATTCCCCTCAGATAATTTCGGATATTCATAAAAATTGAAGCTGAAATTTTTAATCAACTTTTTAGGTCAGAAGCAATGCTATAGCGTTACTTAAGTAAAGAGCCTTAAGGGTTCAGTGAATTAATACTTATTCATTTGTTCCGGGGCACTTTATGTAGAAGAGGTGGTCGCTTAAACTTTGGAACAGGGTTCATTGAATAACAAATTAAAATTTATAGTGCCCTTACACCAGGGGTGGATCCAGGATTTTTTTAGGGGGGGTAGTTGCCCTCAAATCACTTTCGACTATTAAAAAGGGCACTAGCCCTTTGAATTTCCAATCGAATGAGCCTTTTTTGAAGTTTCTACGACACTGCCTTCTATAAAAACCTTATATGCCCCCAGGGCATAACTTAAAGCCCTTTCCCTGAGGGTTGTGGGGGATTGTCCTCCTCAAAATCATGTTTTCTATCTGAAAATCAACTACGCTGAACAAAATGACTATCACAAAATTTTGATTGGATGTCTTTGGGGGACCGATGGGCGTGGGGGGGGGCTAGTTGCCCTCCAATCACTTTCAACTATTAAAAAGGGTACTATCCCTTTGAATTTCCAATCGAATGAGCCTTTTTTGAAGTTTTTACGACAACGCCTTCTATAAAAACCATATCTTAAAACCCTTGCCCTGATGGTTCTGGGGGAGTGTCCTCCTCAAAATAATATTTTCTATCGGAAAATCAACTACGCTGAACAAAATGGCTATCTCAAAATTGGATGTGTTTGGGGAAATGATAGGCGTGGGGGGGGGTTTGAGTTGCACTCCAAGCACTTTTGACTATTAAAAAGGGCACTAGCCCTTTAATTTCCAATCGAATGAGCCTGTTTTGAAGGTTCTACGGCAACGCCTTCTATAAAAACCTTATATGCCCCCAGGGCATAACTTAAAACCCTTGCCCTCAAGGTTGTGGGGGAGTGTCCTCCTCAAAAATATATGTTCTATCTGGAAATCAACTACGCTGAACAAAATGGCTATCTAAAAATTTTGATTGGATGTGTTTGGGGAAATGATGGGCACGGGAGGGGGGAAGGGGGCTAGTTACACTCCAATCACTTTTGACTATTAAAAAAGGCACTAGCCCTTTAATTTCCAATCGAATGAGCATGTTTTGAAGTTTTTACGACAACGCCTTCTATAAAAAACCTTATATGCCCCCAGAGTATAACTTAAAACCCTGGACCTGAGAGTGTTGGGGGATTATCAACCTCGGAAATATATTTTCTATCTGGAAATTAACTACGCTGAACAAAATGGCTATCTCAAAATTTTCATTGGATGTGTTTGGGGGAATAATTGGCGTGGGGGGCTAGTTGCCCTCCAGTCATTTTCGACTATTAAAAAGGGCACTAGCCCTTTAATTTCCAATCGAATGAGCCAGTTTTGAAGTTTCTACGACACTGCTTTCTATAAAAACCTTATATGCCCCCAGGGCATAACTTAAAACCCTTGCCATGAGGGTTGTGGGGGAGTATCCTCTTCAAAAATATATTTTCTATCTGGAAATCAACTAAGCTGAACAAAATGGCTATCTGAAAGTTTTGATTGGGTGTGTTTGGGGAAATGATGGGAGTGGGGGGGGGGTAGGGGGGCTAGATACACTCCAATCACTTTCGACTATTTAAAAGGGCACTAGCTCTTTAATTTCCAATCGAATGAGCCTGTTTTGAAGTTTCTACGACAACACCTTCTATAAGAAACCTTATTAGCCCCCAGAGCATAGCTTAAAACTCTTGCCCTGAGGGTTTTGGGGGAGTGTCCTCCTCAAAAATATATTTTCTATCTGGACATCAACTACGCTGAACAAAATGGCTATCTCATAATTTTGAATGGATGTGGGTGGGGGAATGATGGGCGTGGGGGAGGGCTTAGTTACCCTGTAATCATTTTCGACTATTAAAAAGGGCACTAGCCCTTTAATTTCCAATCGAATGAGCCTGTTATGAAGTTTCTACGACAACGCCTTCTATAAAAACCTTATATGCCCCCAAGGCATAACTTAAAACCCTTGCCCTGAGGGTTGTGGGGGAGTGTCTTCCTTAAAAATATATTTTCCATCTGAAAATCAACTACGCTGAACAAAATCGCTATATCAAAATTTTGTTTGGATGTGTTGGGGGGCCTGATGGGCGTGGGGGGGGGGCTAGGTGCCCACCAATCACTTTGACTATTAAAAAGGGCCTTAGAACTCTCTATTTCCAATCGAATGAGCCCCCTTTGAAGCTTCTACGACAGCCCTGCCATATGAAGTGCATCTGGGGAAAAAAATAATAAAACATTGGAGCCGTATGGCCTTTACTATAGGCAACCCTACAGCGTTACACCTGATTGATATTAGTAGCATCATCTTTAAGTACCAAATGGCGCTTAAAATAGTGCTTTTAGATCCCAGTTCTTGAATGGAGTAGCCAAAATTCATAAAAAAGGCACCGTTACAATCTCAATGGTTATAAAACTTTTAAGTTAAAGCTGAATTTTCCCTTCCAGCATATTCCCCCTTCAATCGCAATTACTGTGCTCTACTGTTTATCTGCTGATTTTCAGGCCACTAAAAGATTGTAAGGAGATGTCTATTAACTCATTCCAATGTTTTTAGTGAAATCGACAGGCTGTTTGTAAATCAATACTAAAAAAACAATTTTAAAGTACCATAAATTACCAGAAATGGCCTTATTGGTGCCATTACTGAAGCTCTGAATAAAAGCGTTTCTAAAGAAAGGCTAAGAGCCTTAAAATATACCATTAGAATCAAAATAGAATAAAAGTTTTCGATGCAAAATATTATAGTAACGAAAACCTCTCCTCTTGTATTTTCTCTCTCTCATTACCCATAAGGTAGTTATTTTAAAAAAACAAGATTGAAAAAAAAAATACATTTGAATCACGATTGCTGTGGTGGCTGCAGTTTAGTAACGGGGAAGACGAAATCCATAAAAGCCAAACTTTTAGAAGCGAGTTTGAACAAAACTTTCTAAAGAAAAAGGTTGTTTTGTGGCTCCAGCATGTTTCCTTAAGACTATCATGTTAACCACAGAAGATAACATAATAAATATTTGCATTGAAATTTATTATCATTAAAAACACAAAATAAAACGCAAAATAAAATAAAATTAAGAAAAGTGTTCAGCAGACATAGAGACGAAGCATGAATAGTGAAAGCATAGAAAAATGTGTTCAACATAGCAGAAATAGGACCTGAAATAAAATAGTTCTTGATTAGTTAATCATTGGCTTAAGATATAATAAAAGTCAATGCATTTCAATAAGATCTGGATAGGGAGTTATCTCTCCAGTTATTTTTCAGTTGCAAAAATTGCTCAATTTAAATATTACTCCCTAAAAAAATACATATTCGTTTACGATGATTGCAACGTGAAAATACCTTAAAAAATTACATTCAAAAGCACCACAATGTACAAAATCTAATTATAAAGTTCAAAAGTGTTTTTCCTTAATTTTTTATAGAGAAAACTGAAAAAGAGGGGCTCTACCTACGATTTACAATTATTGATATAATATCTTAACGAAAAGGAATAGGGAATTTCTTGGACCAGGGCCCCATGAACTATATTAGTAAAGCTTGGTGACTATTTAGAAATAATCAAACATTCAAATTCAATAAAATATTTTTTTAATAAAATGTAGGGAGCAACATTTAAATCATAGCAAAAAGAGACTATTTTGTCCGCAAGGGATATGCTTCAAATTTTTGCTCTGTAGACTAAAGTTGATTTTTGCTTTAAATCTTTACGAAAGACCTTGAAACAAAAATATATATATATATAAATTTATTTCCCATCATAAATGTAAAATACAACACTGATGGAGTATAAAGAAAAAAAAATGGAAAAAAAAAAAAAAAAAAAACAAATAAATTCTGACAAATACAAACAAAACCAAAACAGAGCAGAACAGACAATAAAAAAAAAAAAAGAAAATACAAATAGGGGCAATTATCAATCAGTCAATCAATCAATAAATTTATTTCCCGAAATACACACATGATGTAAACTCGGAGTAAAACTTTAGACAGTAACAAATTACATAAAGGCACTAAACAAGGTATTCGTCGGATCCAGCGACTTCTCAAATCGCAGTCTCCGTTCCGCGATTGCTTTAAAAGGATCTGTGACCCCATATACAGAAACCAGGCACCGGTTTCTGGCCCAAAGAGGTATGCCAAGGAGGAACTTGGCATACCGAAAAAACAACGTTCGTAGCGTCTTCTTATCCGAGATAGTTAATATACTCCAAAAGGGTGATAGAGCAAGCAAAAGGGGCATAGCAAATGCATTGTAAATTTTTGATAATATACTTCTTTTGTATCGAGCTTTACAGGGAACAAGCATACCATATGTCTTACGAAGCTTCGAACCAACAACTTCTAGCAAAAGCGATCGGGTATGCCTCAGATCACTCCCAATCGGAAGTCCAAGGTAACTGATACTTGGCGATAGAGGTATCGGATGACCATCTAGACAAACATTATTCGGGGAGGGCCGGTTACGCGATTTACCAAATGCGACAACCTCACTCTTCTCAGCATTAAACTTCAATCCGATTTTCCTATACTCAATACATAAAATATCAAAATTTTCCTCTATACCCGAGACAGTCCTGCTGAGATTCAATATATCGTCAGCGTAGTTCAGAAGCGACATATCAAGGCCTCGGTAGATAAATGTCGTGCGAACTTTCTTCTGGGCCTCCAGGACACTGTTATTATATAGTGGGGGTGAAGATACACCCCCTGCCTAATACCTTTCCATACACGTATTACACACTTCGAAATTGCAAAACCATCTCGTGTCGGCACTTTAATAACAACATACAGTTTGCTGTACATATTCCTGTAAACACGTAAAATTGAGCGATCAAGACCACGATCCTCAGCGCTGATTAAAAGCTGAGGATGAATTCCCGAGTCAAACGCACGCGAAACGTCGTGACCGGCCATAAGAAGAATATCGTCTTTCTCTTCAACATCAACTAAAACATTAGCAATAACTCTGTGTACATGTTCACGACTGTAACCATTTTTAAAACCGAACTGATTTTCTGGTGTCGAACAGACTTCTGTTATCTCATCAATAACTATCAGCTCTAGCAATTTACACATTACCGAGGAAACCGTGATTGGCCGATATGAACTGCATTTACTTTTATCCTTTCCTTTCTTAACCACCGGGGTTACAACACCAGCACAGAACACATCGGGGACTAACCCACAGTTGAATATAATTTGGAATAGTAGACCCAAGTGGTGCAACAGATTTATACTTCCGTGCACGAGGTGCATACCGCATAACTGATCGATTCCACATGACAATTTCTTTTTCAGTTTTAGAATGCACTGTTTAATTTTTTCCAGACTAACCGTGAAACTGGGACCCGAAACACAATCACCCAGAGTCGCAACAAGCTGCGTAGAAAAATCTTCTTCCAAAACGGTATCTGGGGGTGAAAATTCACTAGTATAATATTTAACCCATTCTTGCTCTGATGGTATCTTTTGATCACTTGACTCGCAATCACCTTTCTTCTTTGAAATGAACTTCCATATTTCATTGGGATTTCCTGACAATCTTTCACTATATCCATCAATCACAGCTCTTTTATGTTTAGTAAGAATTTTAGAAAACTGACGCTTGGTGTAGAGTCTTACATCATTCACAGCGCCAGAACGGGGTCTACCACAGCTATTCCACAAACGGTACCAAAATTTGGAAGACTCGCACGCGTGAGCCAGCTCTGGATTAAGAGACCACTTAGGAACTTCAGACCCCACGCGCACTTTGCGTTTGGGTACAGCAGCTGTTTCGGCACACCGCATCGCATGGGTAAGCTCAGAGCAATATATGTTTAGAAGAATCTGCTTTTCACTGACTGATATTTTAGCGTTCTGCTGTAGTAACTGGACCGGTATCTTGATTTTCGCCAACACGCTATCAAGAACACTAGAATATGCACTAGGGTTGACTTTATTCCATTCAGATTTAAAATACCACTTCCTTTTCCTTGGGTAGCTGATTTCAGGCATAGCAATTTCAAATGAGCAGGTTATAGGGAAATGATCGGATACCGATAAGCCAGTATCGACACGGCTAACACTAAGTGATTTCACACTGTTCGAGCAGACGAAGAAATCCAAAGAGCTTGTTGAGCCTGAATTGTGCACATATGTGAAACAGCAGTCATTTGGTACGGGGTGCATGTCGGCAAGAGCGGGCAACAGGATTTGAGACCTTGCGCTATTACTATCGTTTAAGTCACAGTTGAAATCTCAAACAACAATCACCTGCCCATGCTTATCATGACAGTCCTGAACGGAACGCACCAGTTGGGAGCATGCAACACTGAATCTCTCCTCTGAAGCAATGTCACGGTAATCGGTTGGGAGATAAACAGAGAATACGTAAGCTTCACCGATTTTTACAGCCACAAAACATTCATTTTGACTAAACAGCTGGACAGCCAGGTGAGAATTAACGAGTATGGCAACGCCACCTGATGGTCTTCCTCGACCCGAAGCCACAGCAGGCACCGAAAATACTTGAATATTGTCACTGAACTTCAGAAGAGAAACCGAGGATGTCGACAGGAAGTGCTCCTGCAAACAGAGCACATCGTTGCAACATAGCGCACTTTCGAGAAACGGTAGCTTTTCAATAACATTTCCGTTAATGTTCCACGAGCAAACCTTTAGCTGGGGAGCAATCATTTACTAGCCATGATTTTCATTGCTACTGGGCATTTGATACTAAAGCAAGGATGGTCCGCAGAACTGCATAGTGCGCATTTCACATCATTATTGCAAGGGTCCTCTTTCGAATTTTTATGACAAGCGGCACAGCGAGAGCACTTGGTATCATTTTTGCACGTTTTAGCTGCATGTCCAAACTGTTGACAGTTATAGCAACGCATGGGCAGGAATTTATACTCCTGAATTCGGTGTTTCTCATAGCCAAAGGTCACAGGGTTTTCCATTGCTTTGAGTAAGTGCATCTTACTGTCGAAAAGCAGCTTGAACGATCGAGTTTTTCGTATCCTTTCTGCTTTAACACAGTTCTGAATCAAACCACATAGATCAATGTCCTCGATATCATCTGGGATATGACGTATAATACCAAAGCATGAAGGCGACTTCAATTTAGCATCCTTAACTGCATTAGCAAGTGTAGTCGCGGCGTCCTTTTCGTCAAGGACAATCCGCCACTCTTTCTGAAGAGGTTTCAGGTCCATAATATGAGAACAACAAGCGGCATCCGCGAGGCTCTCAATATATACTTTGCGGTCATCCGGCTTTACAAGACCTTTCGCTGGTTGTTTCAAGATAACCGAGTACGTAGGTTTCGGCTGAGAAGTGACACTGGGGACCTGAGGCACAAAGCTAGGCTGAGACTTTAGAGTGGTTATATGTTGTTTAAGGTCTTCAAAACTGCTGCAGACTTCGTTCAGTTTCCTGGTGAGAGTAGCAGTAACCTCACCAGGAATTATCGGCACTTCATCCGGTTCATATATGACAAACTTAGGAAGAGCTATTTTCTTTTCGTCACACTGCCGAACAGCTCCGATCAGATCAGTCACAATATCAAGCGCCTTGACACGCTCTGACACACGAGTAGTCTTTCCAGCCATCGGCCAGATAATTTCCTTGGCTTTCAACAGTATATCAGGCTTATAATATTGTGTCGCTTTCGAGATAATATCTACACTTGCGTTTCCCGCCTTATTCGCACGATAAACAAAGTTCAGGACAGGATTATAGATCATTTTTATCTCTCTCGAATCGGTCCCCATTTCACCCGCGGAATGAAACAGCAGAGCGTCCAAAAATCACAGTCGGTGGGCAGGAATGAATGCTCGGAGCGTACGTCGATCACCGGGAGCAAGGGAAGCGTCGAGACCTGCTCACCTGTTCCCTGCAATTTAAGGCTAATTAACCGGCAGGTACCAATACGGCGCGTCCGGCAGGTTCTCTCCCCTCTTCTGCTTGGTCCCAAGCGATCCAATCAGTCCACAGGACTTCACTTATTAAGAAGAAACATACACATATACACACGCCGATTTTGACCTTTTTTTCGCGCCCGAAAACCAAACTCACAAACACGAATGGCAACGCTGCGCGGCCAAAAATCACGCAATCAGCGCGTGCGCATCCAATAAACACACCGGATTCCTAAAAAATGGCTCTTCTTAACTGGAAAAAAAGTATTCACTTACTTGGGAAATCACAATTATAAAACTGGTTTCAAAATTATCCCAAAAAAATACCAAAATCCTATTCAAAACTAGTGAAATGACAAAATATATTTTCCTTATTTGTTTCACCAGGGTTGTTTCACCAAAGTTGATTTTTGCTTTAAATCTTTACGAAAGACCTTGAAACAAAAATGCCGTGGACTGTGAATAATAAACTTTTTTTTAAAGCCAAAGGGCTAAAGGAGAGAGTAAGGAAGAAACTTTTTTTTAACCCAAAGGGTTAAAGGAGTAGGATACTCGATTAATATCTGTCTATACTCACATAATACCAGCTAGAATCCCAGGAGCCCTAAAGATCTTTAGGGCTATACGGACCCATAGATCCTGCACCTTCCCGTCCAGAGGGTTCCACCTAATGTTTTAGCAACAGAAGACAGTAAAACTTATTTTCATAATTTTCATATAATGACAAGTGTTGCATTTTCTTTGATTTTTATGTTTGAAAGGAGGGGGGCTGAAAACTCTTATGCATTTATCGCTCTTATAGTCTTAGTTTTGACATTACCTGGAAAGAGGGACAACGATCATATCAGTTGCCATAACACAACAATAATATTTAGGGTTAGGCATGTGTGGATGGGAAAGCGCTTTAGAGACCGCATCCCTTACTAGGAATTTTAAGATGGCTTTCATATTCTACTATATTTACGCGCAATTTTACAATTTTTTGTTATCCCTTGCCCCCTTTCCTCTTCTCTTAACAAAAATTTCAACCGTGTAAAAACTACTATATATTTTACAATTTTGAAGGATGAAAACATACGGTATTATTATAAGTATTTTCTAAAAAAAAAAGTTTTAGAGCAGCCGCTTTCCAGTTAAATTTCTGGTGTAGATCAAAATCCCCTTTAGGGGAATGGAGAGGTGACTCTTCTTTTTGCAAATTTTTGACAAGGTATTTCCATGAAGAATTAGAAAATTTCAGGTAGCTTCTTTCTTAAGATATACCTTTCTCGTTAAACAATATTTATCAACGGGCTAATTCTATTTTCTATCACACCATTCAGTCCCCAAATAAGAATTCATGTTGTTTTTTAAAATATATTTTTTCGTACAGAAGTTTGGTGGAGCTCAAAATCGGCTTAGGCCTATGAACACGTGTCTCCTCTGTCTGCTATGCCTACCCTACTTGCCAATTAAGTTACCAGTGAACATACTTTAAAAAATAAATCATTTGCTATTTGTATGTTAAATGCCCCGGGAAACATTCTTTGTACAGAATATTTAATTATAATACTACTCCTTAATTATAACAAAAAAAATATTCAGGCTTTTCAACAGCCGGGTTTAATTCCATTCCTCCCCCTTTCAATAACGTAAGCAGAGGTCTACTTTCTACAAATATATGACGCATATAAATCTAAACCTACCCCATAGATCCTAAAGATGACGCTAAATTTCTACAAAAAATATTTGACTTTGTTTCTCCTCATCTTTGGTTTCTATACTTAATGTGTAGTTCTATGCTTTGCTTTGAAATCTTCTATTGTGAAAAAGTTTAACAATATGAATATCATAATAAAATGTCCTATAAAACATACCTTAGATGCGTTCCGTTGGCATTCAGCAAAATATTATTTCAGGTAGGGGGGAAGGTTTTCTCTATAGTGGCTTGACATTGTTTTTTTGGCGACTGGTAAAACAGATCTGATAGTTTCGTCGACTGACTGACATTCTTGACGATAAAGGTCTAGGACTTCTTGCTGATCTTTTGCAAGTGGTGGACAGTTACTAGTTTGAACCTATAACAAGATTGGAATTTTATCTGTTCTTGTATAGAGCAAATGATAAACTATTGAACCCTAGTAGGAAACTATATTAAGGATTTTAACAAGAAAAAAAAACCCACATAATTATATAAAAATTAACAAAAAAAGATGAAAGAGAGCGAAGGAAAAAACAATAAGAGAAGGTAAGAGACGTTACAAATTAAAATTAGAAAAGCAAATAAAACCTTAAATCTCAAAAAGTGGAGCCTCTTAATCTGGAGTGCAAGATTCCCTCATTCAAATATTGGTGCTTAAAGTAAAGTCTTAAAAAATAATGGACATGACAGAGAAAGTTAGAGGATAAAGAAGTAATCTTTAAGGAAAATGGCACAGAAGTGAAATGGCAATAGATGTTTTTTTTTTTTATTTTAAAAGACAAATGATAAAACAAGGAAACTCATTGAATGCCTTCAAAAAATACCTGAGCCCTATTCTGGATAAATTCTTAAGATTTAGATTGAGGACTCAATGTAACTAAAAAAATAAAACAAAACAAGTGTTAAACTTGTTCAAACAGCGGAAACCCTGTATTCCAACTGCATTATTTTCATATTTAGAATATTATGATTGGTTATTCATTTTAAATAGATAAATTTGAATATCTGTTTATTAGAGACAAAAAGAAGAAACATGTAAAATTAACATAAAATGAACATCCACTGTTCATCTTTTCTGCTGCACACAGTTTGCTCATCATTTCCCGCTACTATATTTCTCAATACGAATTCAAAGGAAACTATCACCCCCCAAGCGAGAAAAATGGCTCAAATCTCATGCTAAATCTATACTATATTTGAATAAATGGCAAGACGTTTCAAAGTATTCAATCAGTGAAACTATAAGAAGAAATATGAAGTTTGAATGTTTGCTTTATCTATACTTCATCATGTATACCTATAAACTTCAAATAATGTATCTATACTTTATCTTATTAAAAGGCAAACCGTTTCAAATTATTATATCAATAAACTATGTGAACATTTATGGAGTTTTCGATAGAAACCGAAAAAGTTTCAAGTTACAAACATAGGTTTATAGAACCAAAAGAAAATTATGGCCCCTTAGGTTTTGGCCGACTTAAAAAAACTAAGTATGTAATTCTTGTAACTGTATCAAAGCAAGAATTCCTTTTCAATAATAGGACTGAAAAATTATAGATTTTTTTTATCCGACATGCCGACATTATGTGCCATCTGTTTTCAAAATAAATTAAAAAAAGACAAGATTCAAAAAGATTTAAACCTCTTTGTGCATTAAAAACGTGGTTCCAGAGGCATTTTAGAGGTGTTGGAGGAAGATCCTCAACATTGGTTTAGGAATGAATATCTGCAATGACTTCAAGTTTACTTTGTTGTGAGCTTTCATTTAAAAAAAGATATCGGAAAAGTAAGAATTTCACTATATTTTTTTATTATAGTAACAATAAAGTTAAAACTCACCCTAAAGGAATCAGCCATTAAAGCTCCACTGTTTAGAGCACACCTCTTTGGATCAAAAAATTCCATTGACTTCACCAAGTTCATATCACCACAGAGACCGCACAATCGTCCACTATGTTTTGCTGATGACTGAAAATAGGAGAAACGTTTACCAAATATAATTTGACTCGTATTGAGAACAAGCTGATATTTTTCTTTTCAGATCATCATAGTGCTTAACCACAAGTAATAATTGGATATTAAATATTACACGGAAATTTCAGGATAGGTCATGCAAAAGCAGAAGAAAATTTATTTTTTAACGTCCTTGCTTCAATTTAACAATTGTAATTTAATTTGATTCATTGCTATATAAATAATGTAGATCAAAAAGGTGCAACGAAGTATTCTACAAGGATCCAGGACAAGGACACATAGAAGTGACAATGAAAACAAAAATACATCTTTGGCACTAATTCAAGCCATAAGAAAAGAAACATGCGTAAAAGAGCAAAAACGAGAATAAAACATCATTGAAACTAAAAAAAGAATGCAGTTTCTGTAAGCAAATAAGTGTTCTTCACCAACAAACAAGCTAAAAAATGGTGTGTAAATAATATGACACACAGATAAATGGCATAGATGTGATTTCATTAGTTGGGTTACAAGATTTATACAACACAAATGAGAAATAGTTTATCTATTAAAAAAATAAGGTAGATTTATAGGCCTTTGGTAAACCGCAATGGAACTGAAGAAAAAGTAAATATAAACATGAAAATATATGAAGTACTTTGGATCAAATAACTGTGGGGTTATAAATCATTTGTTCCTTTGGTGATTCACACTTCCAGCTGCGTTTGAGGTGGTTGCAAAAATTGAGTTCTATTTGGATTTATTTCAATTAGAGCTGAGTTGCACGCTGGCTAAGATCCTTGGGGTCGAGTGGAGTGAGTTTTTATCTGAACAGGTGTTTATTTGCACGGATGTCAAGTTAAATGGGGAATAAATTAAACAAAGTTTGAGTTGAATAAGAGTTTAGTGAATTTTGCTTGAAATTCAAGTTGGAAACTCTAAGTGAAGTAAAAAACAAACTTTGAACATCTAGTCATTGCTAGTTGCACCCCCTTCACAAGCCAGGGGTTAGTTTAGTCAGATAGAGGTCGATTTTAAGGAAGGGGAAGTGAAATGTAAGTTGGGTTAAATGGCAGTTGATTTAAATGAAGATGAATTACGCAGGGTAGAGGGTTGAGTTGAATTAGGTTGAGTTAAATAGGATCTAAGCTGCAGAAGTTTTGATTTGAATGGGAGTGAATTAAATAAGGGTTGATTTTCACGGCAATTAAGTTGAATAAAGGTTGACCTGAAACGGGAATGAGTTCAATGGGGCTTGAGTTATGTGTTATTTCGGATGTTAGGACTTGAATTGAATGAGGCTTGAGTTGAACAGGGGTCGAATTACAAAGATGTTGAGTAAAATGGGAAATTAGTTAAATGGCCTTTGAGTTTCATGAGGGTTTAGGTTCAGGTAAAAGAGGTGAGGTGAACCAGGGTAACTTAAAGAGGGTCTGAGCTGTACACCAACCCTACCTGACTAATGCTTGAAAATATGAACAAGCTGCAAAATCAATCACAATTTAAGATCAAGGAAGCTTTTTACAGAAAATAGATGAAATTGAAGGACCAATAATTAAATAAAAAAATGTTTACCTTGATAGTGATATCGTTGCCTCTGAAATAAACTGAAACGGTTTCTCGTGGTAATACAAACAAAGAATCTCCACTCTTTTTCTTGTACAGGGCAGTAGACACACGACCATCAGAAACCATCATTATACCATTTTCATCCAGGTCAATTTTTCTCTGCATGTTCAGATCCACTACTCCCTCAGATGATATATGGTAGCGATCGGATTCTGTAACCACTTCTAAGCCCTAGAAATTTAAATTTAGGAAAAAATCAAACAAGTGTCTATAGTTCATAAGACATGGTATTTAAGCAAGGTATTTAAGGTTAGGTGTTCCAAAATAAATTTTCTAATTCCCTATCAACAAATTGTTAGTAGCAATAATCTCATTTTAGGACACAGTAACAGATCTAAGAAATTAAGATCTCTATAAAACTGACATTCAAAAACAAGATATGAAAAGTAAGCTGATGCCTATATTTTATGCTTTGTGCTCAGAAAACAACAGGGTGGCAAATAGGGCTGTATGCCATATTTGTGTAACCGAACGGTTTCGTGTTTTTTCTCTCAATAGCCTGGGCACTAAGATGATTTGAAATAAAAACTGTTATGATTTAAAAACCTACATTTACATGAAATTTCCAAATTTTTTTGTAAGTAAACAAGCTTTTCTTACTTTTCCGTTTAAGATCCCTATAGCTTTCATTGGGGATTTAGAATAAAATATTCATTTTTCATTAATATATTAAATGTGAACATAAGCTAACCCATTTATCGGTTGTAAAGACCCGAAGAATACAGAAATTTACTTTCATGAAAGTTGAATAAGCATACTTTTCAATATTTTCCGCATTAATTGTTTTATAGCTTCAATTAAAATCTAGTTTCACATGTATTGACAGTATGGCATTGATTATATATACAAGTTTTCACCATAGGTCTAGGTATCTGCTAACTTAACTTGAGACAAACTAAACTTGGCTTGTCTGTCTTATATAAAGGAAATAGAAAAAAAATTAATAATTCCTATGAAAATGGGAAAAAGTAGCACAAACTTACAGAATGAGCACTTATAGTCCATAAACGACCCATAATTTGTAAAGGGTTTTGATTAATGGATAGTTCTTCTGGGTTTGGTCTGTTTGGTGGGGATAATTCTTCTGGGCTTGGTCTGCCTGGTGGGTGTTTGTTTGGAATGAGGCAGACGATGTCTGCTGACTATATGCCTCTGGATATTGGGCTTTCCCTGACTAAACGCTCCATGTTAATGGGCAACTTCAACCTAATGAGGAGGGTAGAGCCCTTCCCAGAGATTCTCAGTATCTAGACACGTCCTAGCTCTAATCAGATCCCAGGCCTAGGGTCGGTTGGGTCTTGAACCCTCCACCCGAAATGTTTTACCACAACGAATAACGATGAAACTGCTTCGGATGACCAGCCCCTTTTTTACTTTCCACAACCCCAGCATGTCCCTGGACTGACTTCACACCTTTGAATGAGCCTGCTTGACAAAGGTGGACTACAATCCACCACATGGAACATATTCACACTCAACTTTCCCGGAGCTAATTCAATGCATGATTTTGATCTAAAACGCTTCAATGTACCTGTGGCTGGGCTCACAGAAACCCACCTTGTCGGAAGAGAGTCCGAAGATATTGGCGAAGGATATCACCTGACTTGGTCTGATGACCCAAAGACTAAGACAAATGGTGTAGGCTTCGTACTGAATGCCAGAGCCAAGACATTCCTTCTCTGACGGCTCACTGCACAAGTATGTGCAGTAGATAGAACACTGACTGCTCAGCTCCAGCACAAGCATGGAAAGTGGACAATTATTTATGCTATCCTCCCAGCAATCCGAGTCTGCGAAAGTGAAGGATCAGTTCTATGCAAAGCTCTCAGTTGCCCTGCCTAGAGTCCCACCCCACAACATTATCACTTTACTGGGAGACCTTAACGTGACGATTGTAGACAGGGAGGGCATGTGGAGAAATGTTATCGGCCCTATGACTCCTGATCCACTGAATGACAAAGGAAAATGACTCCTCCAGCTCTGCAATATGCATAGTCTGGTCATATCGAACACATTATTTCAGAAACGAGATATATATAAATACACTTGGTATATTAACAATGGTCAAACAAAGAAAATGATCGATTATTTATGATCTTGGGACGCTGGTGCTCGACAAAGACAAATTACTGGACCTATAGGTCACCAGAGCTTAGAAACAAAGACCACAGGTTGATAGTCACCTTGCTAAGATTATGCCTGAGAGTGCAATGGCAAGATAAACAGCCTTTAAAGTTTGATCTGAGTAGCCTGGCTACATCTGAGATGCAACAGAAGCATGCTCTCGATATCTTAAATCAATTTAGCTGCCTCCAAGTTCTAGACAACTCTGAAGTAGCATGGAAGCCTTTCAAAGGTGACATACTTGATTCTGCTGGCAACACCATTGACCGCATAAGACACGATAATAAACCCTGGATATTCCAGGAGACCCTGTTCTTGATCAAGCTGCACTGGAAGGCACGCTTAGCAAGGAGTATGCCAGAGTACTAACGACTTAATTGCCAGTGCAATAGCTTACTAACAGAGATACGAAGACCTTTGTCGACAAGAAAGCCAGTGATCTCTAAGATGCTGCAAAGAAAGGAAATACCTGCATCCTGTGCAAACACCTCTGTGAGCTGACGGAAAGGAAGACTTCCACCGCAAGCCGTGTCCTGTCTGCGAATGGCACAATGCGTGATGACAGAGCAGGCCAACTCCCCGCCTGAAGCAGTCACTTCTCAACGCTTCTGAGCACCAAAGCAGTTGCTCATCCTAAACCAGGATGATTTGAGCTGTTTAAATGACGATCCAGGATGGTTAAATGAGCAGTTGCTTAATTCCCCAGACCTGATTCAAGAAGCCATAACCACAGAGGCTACTTCCGATCCCGTATTGCAACCGTTTATATCCTCTGAGATCCAAAGTGCTGTAGAACGGCTAAATAATAATCAAGCCCCTGTTGACTGGAGTATTTCTGCAGAATTCATGGAGTAAGGGGGTACAGCGGTGATTCTGTGGCTCCAACTAATATTCTCAGTCATATGGATGATGGAAAGCCAACAAAGAGACTGGCATGATGGCATCATATTGCCTCTCTGAAAACACAAGGGTAGTCGTCAAATCTGCTTCAACTATTGTGGGATCACGCTTCTCTCCGCTTTTGGTAAACTCTTCGTCATGTCACCCATAGACATGTGCTTGACCTTTCTGCGCGAAAAAGAAGAGTCCAGCAAGCCGGGTTCACACCTTGCAGGTCGACGAAGGAGAAAATTTTCACTATGCGCCACTTGATGCAGAAGATGCAAGAGTTTCACCGAAAATCGTACATCGTATTCTTGAACTTTAAGGCTGCCTTCGATTCTGTAGATCGTTGTTTGCTCTGACTGATACTGAACAATACAGGCCTACCCCAGAAATATTACTCTCTTTTTGAAAAGCTGTATGACGATACGGAGAGCTGCATGCAGGTCAATGGAAGACGCAGTTTCACATATTCGGTGAAGATAGGTGTCTGGTAAGGTTGCCCCGCCGCTTCCAAGCTCTTCAACTGCGTCATAACCTACTTTATGACCAGCATGACCAATCACATTCAGTTCGTTCTTCAGTTTAGAGACCGACTATTCCATGATTCTGACTTTGCCAACGACATAGTGTTGGTTGTGGATACAGTCAGAAAGATCACCTAAGCTCTCCAGGTGCGCTTAGGAGAAGCCTCGAAAGTTGGACTGAAGATCAACCGGCAAAAAAACAAGGTTATGCTCCTTGAGCCCCCTCACGTCCCGTTTTACTGTAAGGAAAGTCAACATTGGTGAGCAACTAAGTAGATATGGTTGACGACTTCACTTACCTGGGGTCTATTCTGTCGAGGGATGGCTCAATCATAAAAGAGCTTACATCTCAACACCGCCCCCCCACCAGGTGGAAATACAAAACCAATGAATTCCACGCCAAAGCCCATATCCCAGTGGAAGAAGCTGCGAGCCTGGCAAGTAATAGTTCAACGTTGAGGCACCTGGTTTTGTCGTTCTCTACGCTGAACCCTTGTCAGGAGCCTTAATTCAAGTTAATTCGAAGTTGCCTCCCAGTAGTAGCATAATATTTGTAGGCATTAATATATAGTGAGTCAGAAGTAATAGGCTTGAGATTGTCTTTACTGTTTTTCGACTCTTGTTAATAGAAGAACATCGCCAAGTACTGAAAACTACGTTGTGACCAAGATGGGCCTGCGATTCCACAAAGTCTTCATTCAATTGAGGTCACAGGGATTTCTTGCTCTCCAGTTCTAATCCGGCTCAAGTGCTTCGGTGTAGACTTGAGAAGATGTGTTGGGCCCCGTCCTGCACTGATATCATGGATCATTGCTTTTCCTGAGGCCAATACAATTTTAATGATTTAAAGAATAGGAAAATTGGAACTTGGAATGTTACGACATTAATAATGACAATCAAATTGACGCTTTGACTGACAAATTCAGACGATTAGTTTTGGACTTATTAGAAGTTTCAGAAACTGATATCCCAGGGGGTGAAACGTGAAATTCGGTGATATAGAATATATTTACTCAGGTAGGAGGGAAGGGGCACATAATTCTATAAGAAATATGGCTCATTAGGAAAAAAGAAGTTGCTAAGTCTTGTTTAGGCTGGGAGGGTATTAATAATAGAATTCTAATCGCTTATTTTATGACTAAAAAGTTCAGGGTATCAGTTTTAGTAGTATAAGCCCCTGTGGAATCGACTGACGAAGATACTAATGACTCAGGTGAATTTTATTTACAGTTACAGGAGCAAATAGACAGAGTCCCAGGCAGAAATATGGTGTTTTTATTCGAAGATTTTAGCCCCCAGCTTGGTAGAAATAAGGATAGATGGTGTTCTAGCCTAGGTAAATTTAGAATATGAAAGGAAAGTAGTAATGGCTACAAACTGCTGTAATTTTGTAGGCCTAACAATCCATTTACACCCAATACAGTGTTTGGTCATAAAATGGCCCATAGGTTAACTTGGCATTCACGCTATGGTAAGACAGCAAACCTTATTGATTCAGCTATTGTAAACCAAAGACTGGCAGGATCAATACAAAATATTAGGGTGTGTAGCAGTGCTGATATTGATGTTAAAAGTAAAGATCTAGTAGTGTCTAGGGTTAATTTAAAGATAAAATTTGGGAAGGATAGCTACTTCCCAGGAAGTTACGAAGTTGATAGACTAGGATGAGAATGTGAGAGAAAATTTCCAGGAACAGTTGAATATTAAATTGGAGAGTTTAAAATTTGACAATGTAGTAGATGGATGGAATAATTTTAGGAAACAAATTTGTGGAGTTGCCGATGGTGTCATATGGAAGAGAATTAGGAACGCAGCTAGGAATATTAGTGAGAAAGTTTATGTTTAATAAAGAGGAGAAGGGGCTCGTACAAGAACTATCTGAGTGATAGATCATGAAAATAAAAGGAGTGTAAATAATACTAAGCGGCTTAGGTTAGGAATAAGTGAAGATGATAAAGTGACGTTGGGTAACGAATAGATTGATCAGGTGAAAGGCTCCTTTACTTTGGAAGTATTGTTAGTAAAGAAGGTGAGAGCAGTGAAGATATTAAAATTAGAATAGCCAAGACTCAGGGTGTTTTTTAACACTTGAAATAGTTTGGCAGTAGAGAAAGATAAGTCTGCAAACCAAGATTGGAATATTGGGTGCAACAGTCATGACAATGGTAAAATATGGTTCTAAAACATGGGCACTCCGAAAAGCAAATGAAGATATGCTCGATGTTTTCCAAAGAAATTGCCAACGGATTTTTCTGGGTATCTGGGTGACTGACTGTATTTTAAACAGTAGGCTGTACGAAAAGTGCGGTTAAATCCCACTTTTTAGGGCTATCATAAGAGAAAGTGTGAGATGGCTTGGGCACGTTCTGTGGATGATAGATGACAGATTCCAAAGATTGTTCGTTTTGGCCAACGGTCAAGGGCTAAACAGAAAGAAGGTTGTCTACGGTCAGGGTGGGAGGATGTCATAAATACATATTTAAGAGAAATGGGAACTTCCTGGGAGGGTGTAAAGAAGGAGGCTTTGAATAGATTGAAATGGAGGAGGAGCGTGCGTAGCTGTGTTGGCTTCAGGCGGTTTGGTGTTGTGGTGAGTTGTTAGTAGTAGTAGTAGTAGTAGTAGTATAAGAAAGGTGACAAGAGAGTGTGGTAATTATCGAGGCATTAGTCAAGTTTCTGTGGGTATCAAATTACTTAGTAATACGATGATTTTTAGGCTGAGAGATTCTATAGACAAAGTGTTATAAGAACAGTGTGGTTTTAGAAAGGATATAGTATGTGCCGACCAAATTTTCACTCTTAGGTCAATAATTGAGAAGTGTCCGAGTTATCAAACACCTTTGGTCATCAGTCTTATAGATTATGACCAAGTTTTCGATTCTGTTGATTGAAGAGTTTTAGCCAAGGTCTTATCATTATATGGTATACCAGACAAATACATTAAATTGATTAGTGTTATGTACGAGGATAACACTGCTGCGTTTAAGGCAGGAAATGAGGTTAGCAGCTGGTTTTGTATTAAATCAGGAGTTAATCAGGATTGTGTTTTATCCCCCTTTAAATGGATCTTTTTGATGGATTTTGTCTTAAGGAGAACAGGAAAGGCAGTGGGAGAACACGGAATTAGATGGGGAGCGAAAATTTTCCTGGACTTAGATCATGCTGATGATTTAAGCATCCTACATGAAAGTGTTAGCAAAATAAATGAACTTTTAGAGGTTTTTCGAGTTCAGGGTGCTAGAATAGGTTTGAACATAAATATTAATAAGACTATGTTACTAAGGCTAGGAATAAATGAAGATGAAAAGGTGATGTTGGGTAACAATAAGATTGGTCAGGTGGACAACTTCACCTACCTTGGTAGTATTATTAACAAAGACGGCGGGAGCAGTGAAGATGTTCAAAGTAGAATAGCCAACACTCAGGATTTTTTTTACACTTGGAAAAAATTTGGAAGAATAGGAAGATACTTCTGCAAACCAAGATTAGAATATTGGAAGAAACAATGCTGACAGTGGTCAAATATAATTCTGAAGCATGGGCGGTCCAAAAAGCGGATGAAGATTTGCTAGGTGTTTTCCATAGAAATTACCTACGGATCCCTATAAGTACTCGGCTGACTGACCGTATTTGAAACAGAAGGTTTTATGGAAAATGGGGTTCAATCCCACTTTCTAGGGCTATAATGAGAGAAAGAATGAGATGGCTTGAGCATGGGCTGCTGATGAAGGGTGACAGATTGCCGAAGATTGTCGTTTCTGACCAACCGTCAAGGGCTCAACGTAATGCAGGTTGTCCACAGTTGCTGTGGAAGGATGTCATAAAGAAATATTTAATGGACATTTGCTTGGAGGGTTTAAAGAAGGAATTTGCTTGGAGGGTTTAAAGAGGAATGCTTTGAATAAATTTGGACGGAGGAGGAGCGCGTGTAGCTATGTTGGCCTGAGGTGGCTTGGTGCTGCGGGGATTAGTTGTAATAGTAGTAGTAACTGGAGATAAAAGTTAAAAATATTATGCGTATTAACATTAAATTATATGCAAATTTGTATAGATTACAAATTCTTTTGTTTATGCTCTAGGCAGAATACTAGATTAGAGTCTTTTGTTAACCTTGTTCTAGGAAGTTAATCTGAAGTACCTACTTCCGTTTCTACCCCCTACAAAGGAAGCAAAGATTTGATGAGCTTTTAAATGATTGGGTTATAAATTGAAATCATGCAAAAGAATATTCCATGTGATGAAGTTTATGGTAGTATTTTCATCAAGATCACTTGAACTTTATTATTGTTTTCTACTTTTTCTTATAGCCAGATAGGTTTTCTCTGTCTCATATCATTTCTTGTATTACTTTTGACTTATTAATTTTGTAATATTGGACACCACCATAATAATTAGATTCTTTTGATGTAGAAATCAAAGTCAAAACCCCATCTTTTTAAATTTCACTTACTATTATGCCTGGTTGCTCCTTACTTAAATTTCCTTGTCACAGACTACTTGATCAGTTGACATGAATACATTGGCTTACGATTTCCCAATCCTTTTACTGATGATCTGTGTTTGACTTTGTTTTAAACACTTGATGTAAACTTACATGCCCATATGTAAAAGTTGATAAACAATAGCTATCGAAAGTTACTAGAATCTAACCAGCTTTACAAGTTATTGTTTATACATAGGATACACATGCATAGTATGGGGCGCATAAGTGGGAAACAGGGCTCATGATGAACAAGGAAGCTGCTAAATTTTACTTAGGTAGGAAGGTATGGATAATAAAAAGTACTCTCACTAAAAGGCGTGTGGTGTCAATCATATTCGTATATACCCCTATAGAACCGACAAACAGGAATATGGGTGAGTCAAATGAATTTTACTTACAGCTACAGAAACAAACATACAGTATTTCATATAGACATCTGGGATTTTTATAAGAAGATTCTAATGATGAAGCTGATACAAAAAGGGAAGTTTTGACACTTTGAAACCAATGGAAGTTTTATTTTGTAAGAATGCGGTAGCAACAATACTAAATGAATAAAAAGTAGCACCCCAGGTAGGAATAGTTTTGTTCATTGTGTTTATAATCAATGTGGTTGTTAAGTTAAAGATAAGGTGCTAAAGATTAGGAATCAAATTTTTGAATTAGAGGAAATGCCTAGAGAGCTTAGAGAAACTTTATTTAAACTTCTTTACAAAAAAAGTGATAAGTGTGAGTACGGTAGTTATAGAAAACGTTGTGTAGGAATGCTGATAATGCTTCTTAGAGTTAGATTTGTTGTGGATAAGATTCTAAGGAATTGACAATGTTGGTCTTGGACAAGGGCAAGAATGGGTCGACAAGATTTTTGCCCTAAGATTAACTTTTTGACAAGTGCCTGAATCATTAGAAATTAAGTCGCCAGTTTGAAGATTTTGAGCATGCGTTTTATTCCACCAATAGAGCTTAGCTTCTATTTTGTTCTTGTATGGCTTACTAGATAAATCTTTTAAAGTGATTATACAAGATCATATATGAGAATAACATTGCTGTGGTTAAGGTAGGAAAATAGGTAAATAGCTGGTTTTCTATGGCAAACCAGCTATAAGGTAGGAAAACAGATAAATAGCTGGTTTTCTATTGCATCCGAATTCCATCTGTAGGAGGCCAGGGAATCAAAAGCAAAGAATAATCCTCTTAAGATTTATTAATACTGCTAATTTGAGTGTTCTAGATGAAAATGTTAGCAAAATGAATGAGTATTAGGAAGTATTGAGAATTTAGGATGCAAAAACAGGTCTGAAAGTAAATGTTAAGAAGATTTACTTACTAAGCTCAATAACGAGAAAATCGATCAATTGGACGGATTCATTTACTCCGGTAGTATTGTTAAAGAAGACGGTGGGTGTTGTGAAGATGTTAAAAGTACAACGTCCAAGCCCCGGGGTGTTTTTTCACCTATGAAATAAGCTTGAAGGAATAGAAAGACAGGTCAGCAAACCAAGATTCAAATATTGGAAGCTACAATGATGAAAAAGGTCAAATGTGGCTCTGAAACGTGGACACTCCAAAAAAAGAGGAGGATTTGTTAGATTTTTTCAAGTGTATTTGTCTGTGAATTGTTTTGGGTATCCGTATAACTGACTGTGTTTCAAAAAGTCATATAAAATATGGTTCTATCAAGCTTTGCAGGCTTTAGTGTAAGAAAGGTCGAGATAGCTAGGATATGATCTATGGAGGAAGGATGATAAATTGCCAAGGATTGTCTTTTTTAGACAACCATCTAGGACAAAATTAAAAGTAAGACATGGCTGAGTCGGGTGGGAGATGATCGTTAGGAAAGATTTAAGGGAAATGAGAAATTATTGAGAGAGACAAAAGAGTTTTGAATATATTTGGATGAAGGAGGAGCATGTGAATTTGTGCCAATTTCAGGCGGCTTGGTATTGCAGTGTATATACACTAGTAGTAGTGTATGGCTGTAAAGAACAAACCTAATTTTAATAAAAATAACTAATTATCTGGGGTTTTTTGGGGTTGTATTCAAGATTGCACTTTGGTTAGGCCTAGGCAGAATTTGAACAAAAATCTGAAATTCAATTTGGAATAATAGAGTTTGTGCCACTGAAAGTGATGTTCAGCGTCAAAACTTGTAACACAAAGAAATTATTTTCTACTTGAGAAAACTTTCCCTCATCAAACCTACTCTTTCTGCTGGAGTTTTGTAGGGCTTTAAAAAAACTTCTTTTCAAATTAAACTGACCTTTTGTTTGAGAAGTTGTTTTTAATAAATCACAACAAAACTGAAATGTTAGCAAAAATAGCAGGGATTGAAAACAGAGGTACCCCTCTCAACCATGGAGAAATTTCTGTTCGTTTTAAGCTAGAATGTTGCAAATTACTTTCATTTGAAAACTTTATTTTTTCAATTATCGTTTATTTTGGGAAAGTCATGTACTGACTGTCAATTGAACATTGAAAATCTATAAATTCACATTTTGACTGCCTTAAACTTTCAACACTAACCATTCTTCTTATAATTGGTGTTTTATTTCAACCATTGTTAGTATTGAAATATTTAAATCACGTGATTGCTTAATACAAGTGCTTTGTAAAGTTGTCTTTTTGCACCAACATATTTTAAGTGTCATAACTAAGATCGCAAATAAAATGGAGTTTAATTAGCTTTCAGTCATGATTATACGGGGTTTGCATTAAATGGGTAGAGCAAAAACGAAGAATTTTTCCAAGGTTACACGGCTTGACTAATTGTTGACTATGTTGATATAAGTAGTTCCTTGTTTATCAAAAAATAATCGTCAAATTTATTATTTTGTTTTCATTCAATCACAATGTGGTTTGGAGAGGGGTAAGTCTGCTCTTAGTTTTGGTACCTCTGTTCGTGAAGAAAAAAGAACAACAAAACAACATATTGATTCGTATATTACAAATCATTGTTTGTTAAAATCTCTAAGCTATCAAAATTATTGAATTGTTAAAGGGGAATTTTAACAAACAAAACGGAATCTCAAAGATAAGAAGCCATAGATTATAGTAGTAAGTTTTGACTCAGTGTAAGAAAATATAAATCTTGAATTTTTGTTTATTAAATTTGACTTGTTTCAGCAGTATCTCCTTTTCTTAACTTCACAATACAAAAAAAAATCTAAACAAAATACTTCTTAGTTTTAACTATTACGAAAATGATAGCCTAGCCACTGGGAGGTTGTTATGGAGGTGGTAAAGCCACAAATACTCTTTGGAGTTCCTAATAAATTCAATTTTGTATCACTTTACATTCCAATTATTGTTTTCTTTGTTTAACTTCATTATTCACAGATATTTCGATCTGTTTTAAGCTCTGTTTGTTAAGGCAGATATTTTCGATTCCTTATAGTTTAATATTTGCTCTTTAGTTGCAATAAAAATAGTATGTTTTTAATCTATTCATAGAGAAAGTACAGAAATTAAACATCTAAACATTTTTAACATAAAGAACAAACTATTCTTACCAGGTTTTTGTTGGGTTCCTGCATTACAAGCACTGCAAATTTTGACCTTGAAGAGCAATCAGAGGTAATCAAGTGCGGACAGCTGTCGATTGTGTAATTGTATGTTACACCATCAAACGTATGAACACGGTTTCTTGATACAAAGCATTGAGCTTCAAAACAAAATGTGTTAAATGATTTATAGATTTTGTTTTAAGTGAGCTCACTAAATACCTAAAATTACAATCTCTTTTGTCTGGTTTGTTTATATAGCTGAAGTATTGTGTTCTAATCATAAAAACGGTCGTTTACGAAGAAACGTTATTATTATACGGGATATTAGCAAATTCTTTCAACTCTAATAAAATAACGACTATCTAAGAAAGTGTTGTTTTGACTCTGTCTTTCCCTTAACATATCAATACTACAGACCCTCTACAACCCTAGCACCCTTTCTCTCTACTAGACCAACTCTAAGGCCATGACGAGCCGAAAAAGACAAAATGTCAATTTACGATAAATTTATGATAATTGATATACAAAACTTAATCTTAAGATATCCGAAGCTTAATGGGCCACTAGCCCTGTTAAACTTTAGTTTGGTATGGACTTTGTATGAAATATTATCTAAATTAAAAAGTCAGCAACAATTTGTTTTTCAAATAAAAGTACGGAGCAGGGCTACAACTGAAAGAACATATATTATTCTTTTTATGAGGGAGACTGCCTCCTCCTCAATCAATAACAGCTTTTTTCCCAATTGCTTAAGAGTGAATGCTGTAATACAAGGACCGTTGAAAAAAAAATTAGCTTTTTTAAAGCACAAAAATACTTTATTGTACCGAGTGAGAAGTTGAAAAGGGGGAGGGGCTCTGTTACATAATTTTTTTTTTGATTTTAAAAAGAAAATGTCCTTACTTTTACTTGAAAACATGTCTGTTTTCGTACTAAATATATCTTAGAATGCATGCATTAGAGGGCCAGTGTAATTTTGGATTCATAATGCAGCTTGTAAGGCTGCAAAACTAATATCCTATAATCCCGTGGAAAGAAACACGTAATTGTGAGGGCTAAACCACAAAAAATATACCCAAGGGACTTAATTTAGTTTTGTCAATTGCTCATTTACTTATGAAATAATCATAATTAACATGTATGTCAGAGACATACTCATCTTTCCTACAGTTTCTCATTTCATTTTAAATTACTTGCATTCTCAAATTACATACTAGTTATCAATCTGAGTTAGTTATGGAACTTAATAGCACATTACTTTTGAGCAGACTAGGTAATGTGGCTGATATTAAACTTTTGATTATTTGGATTAGTCTTTTCTTCGGTTTTCATTTATCCATCATTTTTTGTTGTTGTTCATATAACTTACTTGACGATTTTCTGTACTAAAAAATATGTGCTAGAGTCAAACTATTAAGTCAAAACTAAAATACTGTCAATCCAACATTTTTGTTCTGGGAAATTTACATTTTCTACTTACGTTATTTGACTATCTTGGGGATAGACATTACAAAAAAACAATTTATTTATTAGACTTTTGTTTTATAATAGTCACACTTGTCCCGAACATATAAACTTTAGTTTGAAAAAGTAAGAATACCAAAAATAAACTTTATGGTAAAATAGTCTTATTTTTTTCTTTCTTTCATCTCTCAACTATACCTTAATTTAATAACAATCGAAAGTTGGACGTAAATATCTAATAAGGGGAAACAACTTACAATATTCTTTTCTTACACCTAATCTTGAAACCAATTCTGTCAAGCTACGTCTTGGTGTAAAAGGTAAAACCTCTGGATAATAATTTCTGACATTTTCCGTTCTTGTTTCTTCACCAAATCTGTAACGTAATGTCTTTTAAAATTTTATTGAATTAAATATATATATATATATATATATATATATATATATATATATATATATATATATATATATATATATATATATATATATATATATATATATATATATATATATATATATATATATATATATATATATATATATATATATATATATATATATATGTGGTAAAGCTTTCTAATTTAGTTAATTATTAATCTAGTAAAAATATATAAGACGTAAATATGAAGTTTGAAATACCACTTTTTATTAAGATAAAGGAACATATCCTGCTAAGTTCTGTTTAACGGGAAATTCAGAAATTACCACTTCCTAGCGATTACTTGGGAAAGTGTGGTTGATAAAAATGTATAAAAGATACATTTTATCGGAAGGGGGATTCTTATACTAACTTGATGCCGGACTGACCTCTGGTCCGTTGTTTTAAAAATACTTAGGAACTTTGTCTTATCATTGTAAGTGTCTGTATCTTATTATATATTATTGTAGTTTTTGAGACTTGTGGTCTACTTGGGACAGCCAGTCCCAGTAGAAAGAATATATCTGATTATTATTATATGTTAAATGAATAAAATTATTGTATTTTAGACAACCTCTCTACGATCTATTTTTAGCCCCTCGAACATACCCAGTCGGTACGCCTCATTAGTTCGGTCATAGCCTAAGGCACGCTACCAAAGTTTAATTACCTTAGGGCCAGAGTTTATCTCCTCAATAAAGGGAAAATAAAGGCATCTACGACTACAACCCCCAAATACCACAAATAACGCTTCACAAATAACGCTTCACAACATTATATATATATATATATATATATATATATATATATATATATATATATATATATATATATATATATATATATATATATATATATATATATATATATATAACAAATTTACAATTTAATATAATTTAATTTTATATAATCAAATTACACATATAAATTGAATAAGAGTTTTCCTTTGTTTGCGAATTGAACCTTTAAATGTTTTACAATGAGAGACAGCTTTCTTGCTGTTTTCTTGTATGTGTGTGTGTATGCATACATATATATAAATATCAAACAGAGCCTTTGTACAATCAAATCCATTGGCTAAGAATTATGTGTTAACTTAGGTTTTCTTCAGTGCACTTTTACAAAATGATGTTTATCTGTTTATTTTTTTTAATCTAGCCACCAAGTTTCTTTAGATTGATAAAAGTCAAGAGAAAAAAGCTGTTCTTTGTTATTTGTAACGCTAGGAACCATGCACTCACCCTCTTGTGATAGCATCGAAGTTTTTACCATCATGAGTAAATGTAACATTTGAACTAAAACTTCCATCATCTTTAACTTTGTTCATCGTAAAGCGTATTCCAATAAATTCTTTGATCGTTTTCAAAATTTCACTCATATGATAAAGAATGTTATGCTAGAAAAAGAAAAGTAAAACTTGTTATAGAACCAACACCAAAACTTCAAACTGTTACTTATTTATAGACAGTTTATTTAATTATTAACTCAAAAAACCAAGAGTCGGAAAAAGCTTTCCATAAATATGACAGAAAAGCCAATTCAGCGGATCTTTAATACTAATTAGATTAACTGATATTGGAAATACCTTAAAAGCTGGTTGATCTTAAAAAGGTTAAGAACAAGCCTCTATTCTGACGAACAAGTGATCTTCCCACTGAACTGCCATATCCTTGGATTTTCTACTAACATCTTAACAGGTCAATTCTGATCGTTTAATTTCAGAAGAAGCTTATGTATATTTAAAAAATTATCAACGTAGCAATATTAAGGATATTTTACAGTTGCTTTTATTATTAATAAACTCGTGGTATAAGGTATAATTAAAAATATTAATTAAGGCGAGTCTTTTATAGAGATTTTAGATGTCTGACGAACCATATCTGGAAAGATTCAGCAAAGAATCTTTTAGTGACAACTTTCTCAGGAGGATCATTCAAAATCCGAGTGGAACGTCGAACGAATCTGTTCTTTAAATAATCTGTTCTTGGCTTGCTAGTCTTAAATAATGGGCCGAAGCTGTTTGGTTTCCTTTCTTACTTATCGGTTTGATAACTGGGGTTAAATACAAGAAACCTCTAGGTAAGGAACTGAATTAATATACTACTACTACTACTACTAACAACTCATCGCAGCACCAAGCCGCCTGAGGCCAACACAGCTACGCACGCTCCTCCTCCACCCCAATCTATTCAAAGCCTCCCTTTTTACACCCGCCCACGAAGTTCCCATTTGCTTTAAATCTTTCTTTATGACGTCCTCCCAGCCCAGACGGGGACGACCTGCTTTCCGTTTAGCCCTATATGGTTGGCCGAAAAGAACAATCTTCGGCAATCTGTCATCCTTCATCCGCACAACATGCCCTAACCACCTCAACCTTTCTTTCATTATAGACCTAGAAAGCGGTATTGAACCACATTTTTCGTATAGCCTATTGTTTGAAATACGGTCAGTCAGCCGGGTACCCAGTGGCCAGAGCTCTATTATTTGCCTGTGTTTCTTCAATGGTAGTAAATTAATCAATTTTGAGGCAGGGAATTGAATCTCCTTTTAGTGAGGTAAAGCCACTCTGATAATTCTTTACCAGCTCCTAGAAGTGGGATTTTGAAGCTTGATTTTGAATCTTCAATTGTACCGAGCCTGTGATTACCGAGTTTTACAAACTTGTGATGGGCTCTTATCAATTCAAGTTTTCCCTATTTGTTCTTTAGGAGCAGTCATTCCTTGTGTGTCCTTGGTTTTGCTTGTGTGAGAATGTGAGAAAGCCATCATAACCTGACTAAATTGTAAAAATAGCAAAGTATGACTTTTTCAGTAATTATAAAGGAAACGAAGTATTAATTTTCTTTGTGAAAGGAAACAACATTACATTTGAATAAGAATACCTTTGATCCATCAAGGGCCATAAAATGCAAATACCAGACCTCCGTTTCAAACTCAAGGGGTCAATGACAAGAAGCATTACGTGAGTTGTATCACATGACAAAAACAGGATTTTTATAGAGAAAGCGGAAACGAATCTTTTGAACAAAGAACTATTATTAGGATGACATCAAACTGGTCTCTGACCAATGACAGGAAAGAAGAACAAAATAAGAGAGAACTTAAAATAGGGATTCAGGAACGAAAAGAGGTTAGTTTTGCCTCGGAAACACGGTAGTCTTTTTTTGGATCGAACAAAGTGTAAGTGTTTTACTTTGTAATTACGATAAGCTACCACTGTCTGTCTGAAATTCTCATTGGGGATAAAAGTTTTAAGATAAAAGTTAAAATAGGAAGAATACCTCTAAAAGCTTTCTGTCAATCGGAAATAACTTTAATACGTATATAAGAGAAATTTAAGCTTTGAGTATTTCCACCTAGACAAGGCTTGAGCCATTTGGACAAACAGCATTTTTAAGGTTAGAATAAGCCAAATTAAATTTCTTCTCAGAAATTTAAGCTTTGAATAACTGAGGGTTTAAAGAGGAAAGGAAACCTTAACCAAGAAGAGAAAGCTAGGAGAGCCATTTGTGCTTCCCCTTGTCAGCTTAGAGTCCCTTTAGGCTTAGCTTGACTTTATAAAGACCTTATATCCATAAATTGGATTTATCGGCCACTAACATTAATTAACACCACCCCCCCCTTTTGTGCAATCTTTAGACGTTTATACGAAGAAGAACACAGTTCTCGTTTTAATCATTCTTTCATTTCGTTAACCCTGTACTGCATGTTTATACAAAGGTGACCTTAATGTTTAAACAGGTAGGTTTAGGGGAAAAGGGAACAATATTATCAACGTAAGAATTTCCAAACCTTTATGTCCAGATATTTTCAATTAAGCTCTCCCTGCTAATGTTAAAGCTTAATAAAGGTCCAAACAATACACAGCCCTTTCAAGAAATAATAAGAGAATCTCTTGGTTTGGGTTAATGAAATTTGAATTAAAGCAAGTACGGTTATTCTTAGCTTAGCTCAAAAATAGCTTGAACTAAAGGATTTTAATAACCCGGAACTCAAGCCTTGACTAGCTGTTCAAGTTGTAACCCTTTTAAGTAGAAACATTCGTTAGCTTAGGATTAACTTAATCTTTTTCTTTTCGGTAAACATTGTTGGTGGATTGAACAAGTAGATCATTAGACCTTAGACCTAGAAGAGGTTTGGAAATATTCAACATAAACAAAATTAGAATATTTTTATTTTTATCTTCTTTTGTAAATAAAATCAGTTGTCACTGAATTCTGAGTACCGATTTGTTACCTGAGCCTCAGTTTGTATCACGCTACCAAATTTATTAGCCCTGTTAGTAGGGGCAACCTTACAACTGGTCGCAGCGGTACTCAGTTTCGGTACAACTTCTCGCAGCGGTACTCGGGTTCGGTACAACTGGTCGCAGTGGTACTCAGGTTCGGTACAACTGGTCACAGCGGTACTCAAGTGCGGTGCAACTTTCGTTTAAGTGGGGGAGGATTAATTAAATTTATAAAATTTGGTAAAATTTAGTCCTGTTCCTCACAAGAAGGTGTGTGTTCAGTTTTCCAAACCTATCCAAGACAGAAAAGTTTGAAAAAGTGTTCATTAAAGAAAATTTTAACCTTAAAGGGAAGTTCAGACAGCCTTTTATCTTCCTAAGATTCTTTCTTTCTTCTCCTTTTCTTTCTCTTTGCTACAAGTTATAGTGTCCGTATCATCTGTAGCTTTCTTAAATCCTTTTTAACACTAGTGTTATAGTTAAATTATCTTCTAAAGAGTAAGCATACTATTAGCCTTAAGGATTAATTTAAATCAAGGTATTTAGCTAATTCTTACGCAATTTATAAACTAGCTCATTTTAGTAGTTTAAAACAATTTAAAGGTTCAAAACGTTTCCCGCATTAAGCCTTTATAAGGATAGAACAATCTTGAGTTCAAATGAAAACAAAATTAAAGAGTTAGAAATTGCACTACAACAAGCGAAGTCTAGAATAAATGCTCTAGAAGGGCAATATAGAGATGCCACAGTCACAAGTAGGCTTCAAAGCCAATGTGTGGAGCAAGTGCCTCCCATCTTGTTGCAGACATATCCAAATGAAATCCATTCATGGATTACCGTACTTAAGCAAATACAGAGGAGTTTAGAAAAAAATTAAAGTGCTAGTATTAATCACGCTATTTGTTATACAGGGGGAGAACTACGAAGATTCACAACGAGTTTCGACATTCCTTAAATGAAGGAGATGTCAAGATCAACAAGGCATAATTATTCCAGGTATAAATTTAGTGAAAGAAAAAACTCTCGCATAAAATGCTGGACTTGCAGGGGTCCACATAGACAATCGGAATTCAAAAACCTCCAACTTGTATCCGCTGTGGTGAAACAGGCCACAAAGAAAACTATTGTTTAGCTCCAACACCTATACACCAACTCCAAGAAAAATTTTAAGGCGATTTTGCTGAAAGTACTGCGGCCTCCGAGCAATGGCTAGGGAACCACCGGAAGGCACAGGCCCAAATTCCGTAGTTTTGTAGTAGGTTAACCGTTAGGAATAGACTTAGTTTAACTAGGAGTCACAGATATGTCATGACAGGGAGTCATGCACTTCAGAGGGAGGTTGAGAGGACCCCTCTCAAGGATACAAAAATGGGTTGCGTTCACCTCTTAAGGATACAGGAAAGGGTTGCGTCTACCTCTTAAGGTTGCAAGAAAGGGTTGCGTCTACCTCTTAAGGATGCAAGAAACGGTTGCGTCTACCTCTTAAGGAAGCAAATAAAAGGTTTGCATCCATAGGGATTCGAAAAAGGGTTGTATCCCAACGCGCAAAGGCTATATATGTATATACTAGAATCATTAATGACGGATAACACAAAACGAAACAAACGGAGTCTATTATCACTTTGGGGACAAGTAGGATGGGTCGCAGGACTAGCAACGGAAGAAAATATAGAGACAATTCTTCATCAAGTAGATTATTTAACAAAAAAAAAAAAAAAAAAAAAAAATTAAAAGTCAATACACATGTTGGACAGATCTATATCGTTAGTAAGTGACCTCGACAGAGAATTAAGAATGGAAAGGAACAAAAGCTTAGAAATTTTGGAAAGGACCTCCAAGAGAATTATCGAGTATATATCAAAGGATATTAATGAGATAAATTTCCTAAAATTAAAGATAAACAGTATGTATAGGGGACAGATTACAAAGGAAATGGCACCTTTAAATATATCGATAATTAACCTAGAAGGAAACCTCTCCATAGCTGGTGTAAAAAACGAATGGAGCAAAGAATATGAAGATTTAATCTCTATATATTTCCAGAACAACACCAAGACGCAGATTGGCATAGCTGAGCTAAGGAAAATGTCCATTTCCTTAAAGGAGGAACAAGGAAGGAAAACGGCTAGCTATTGGACATTTTTTCTCAATACCTTTAATCTATTTCAATCTTTATTAGGACTAGTCTCTATTGGAATTATATTTAAAACATTGAGAAAAGTGTGGTTAGACTATAGGAAACAAAAGTCTCAAGGATTTCACATAAATGTAGAACAGGAGGAAATTGAACTAAATTGATTCTTAGCAAAGTTATTATTTCATTAAAAAAAATAACTGTACTAAGAATTGTAAGTGGGTGAGTTTGTGAGAATATGGGAAAGCAATCTTAAGCAGACTAAATTGTATAAATAGCAAAGTATGACTTTTTGAGTAGTTATCAAGGAAACGAAGTATTAATTTTCATTGAGTAAGGAAACAACGTTACATTTGAATAAGAATACCTTTGAACCATCAAGGCCATAAAATGCAAATACCGGACCTCCGTTTCAAACTCAAGGGGTCAATGACAAGAAGCATTACGCGACTTGTATCACATGACAAAAACAGGATTTTTATAGAGAAAGCGGAAACGAATCTTTTGAACAAAGAACTATTATTAGGATGACATCAAACTGGTCTCTGACCAATGACAGGAAAGAAGAACAAAATAAGAGAGAACTTAAAATAGGGATTCAGTAACAAAAACACGGTAGTCTTTTTTTGGATCGAACAAAGTGTAAGTGTTTTACTTTGTAATTACGATAAGCTACCACTGTCTGTCTGAAATTCTCCTTGGGGATAAAAGTTTTAAGATAAAAGTTAAAATAGGAAGAAAACCTCTAAAAGCTTTCTGTCACTTGAAATAACTTTAATACGTATATAAGAGAAATTTAAGCTTTGAGTATTTCCACCTAGACAAGGCTTGAGCCATTTGGACAAAACAGCATTTTTTAAGGTTAGAATAAGCCAAATTAAATTTCTTCTCAGAAATTTAAGCTTTGAATAACTGAGGGTTTAAAGAGGAGAGGAAACCTTAACCAAAAAGAGAAAGCTAGGAGAGCCATTTCTGCTTCCCCTTGTCAGCCTAGAGTCCCTTGAGGCTTAGCTTGACTTTATAAAGACCTTATATCCAAAAATTAGAATTACCGGAAACTAACCTTCATTAACACCACCCCCCCCCTTTTGTGCAATCGTAAGACAGTTATACGAAGAGGTACAACGTTCCCTTTTTTAATAATTATTTAATTTAGTTAGACCCGTACGGCATGTTTATAAAAAGGTGACCTTAATGTTTAAACAGGTAGGTTTAGGGGAAAAGGGAACAATATTATCAACGTAAGAATTTCCAAACCTTTATGTCCAGATATTTTCAATTAAGCTTTCCCTGCTAAAGTTAAAGCTTAATAAAGGTCCAAACAATACACAGCCCTTTCAAGAAATAATAAGAGAATCTCTTGGTTTGGGTTAATGAAATTTGAATTAAAGCAAGTACGGTTATTCTTAGCTTAGCTCAAAAATAGCTTGAACTAAAGGATTTTAATAACCCGGAACTCAAGCCTTGACTAGCTGTTCAAGTTGTAACCCTTTTAAGTAGAAACATTCGTTAGCTTAGGATTAACTTAATCTTTTTCTTTTCGGTAAACATTGTTGGTGGATTGAACAAGTAGATCATTAGACCTTAGACCTAGAAGAGGTTTGGAAATATTCAACATAAACAGAATTAGAATATTTTTCTTTTTATCTTCTTTTGTAAATAAAATCAGTTGTCACTGAATTCTGAGTACCGATTTCTTACCCAATGCCTCAGTTTGTGTCACGCTACCAAATTTATTAGCCCTATTAGTAGGGGCAACCTTACACTTGAATAGCCTTTTGCGATGGATATTGAACCAAGGTATGTCCTTTCTAAAAACTTGGATCTGCTTTGATGGAATATAGCTTGAGATACAGTCGAGTATAGCCTATGATTTTTATGGTTGAGAAAAGGAGGTAGGCTCATTTTGCTGAGAAGCAAGTGCCTTGTTGAATTTAGTATTGGTTCTTTGCTGGGTGATGTTTAACATCGAAGCTATGATGTGCTACTTTTAATGCCTTTATCGTATTGCCTATCTTCTGGACATTCTTTTTTTTCAAATCAGTTGGGATTATTCAATTGTTCAAATCAAACATGTCCCCGTAATCGGTATGTGAAACCAGGTAAATGGTCTAAAAGCTCAACATAACAATTCCACTTCATTTTGATTGGGAGTCGGTCAGTCTCAATTCCTAGAAACATTAAAAAAAAAGTTTGTCTAACGATGATAAATTACTAATTAAAAAAAAATTCAAAGTTAATAAAGCCCTTGAGACACCATAAAAAATAGTTTGGAGAATGACGCATGTTTCAAAAGATCAACCCAAAAGAGAACTCAAGCTAATACAGAATTGTGTCTTGTGTTCATTGTTTTTGTCTCTTGTGTATGTAGGCCGGAATTGAACGTTTACTTAAGTGTAATATGCTTGTGCTACCTGTAATTGCTTCAATATCTTACTTGCTATGTGCTTATGCTTGTTTTGTCTTTTCCAGGGTCATCGAATAAGATAAAATGATCAGTTCAAACATGTCTTCTTGCATATCACAAGGCCCCTACATTATTGCTATACATTGTATGGACGTTTGGCATTTTAGTGGCTTGGGATTGTCTGTGAATGAGCTTAGGGTATTTTAAGCTCTCAGCGTTAGTCATGATCCAACAAATTCTCAGGGCCCAATTAGCTCGGCTGTAAATTCTGGTGAAAATTGTTCACAGGATGAGAAGGTAAATGACTAAAATTTTCTAAGGCTGGGAAGGGGAGTTCACTAAAGAAAAGTATTGAAAGAGTTTATATTCTTATGGGCAGTAACTGATACTTTTGTATCTTACTAGAAATCAATGGTTCTGATGAAATTAGAATTCCACAGGAATTTTTTTCCTTTAATATATACCTTATCGACTTCTGGAATCCTTACTGACATTTTATCATAAGTTTCAGCAAGAATACGAGCTTTGTGACACTGTTGACTATTCTTAATTCCTTGTCTCATGTGTTTTTGGCATTCTTTGTACTCAGGTGATGCTTCAGCGTATGCAAATTGCTCCGCAGTTCTGGTATAAGTAATTTCACCTTCAGCTACTTCTTTACGACATGCCTTTCCTACCCATATAAAACACATATTATCTATATAAAAAAACCGGTGATTTTTTTCATGTTAATTAACCAACCAGAGGCAACGCTATAGCGTTGCCAATAGTAAAGACCAAACGGCTCTAGTGTTTTATTATTATTATTTATTTCTTTTTCCCAGATACACTTCATATGGAAGGGGTCATTGCAAAAACTTTAAAGGGGGCTCATTCGGTTCGAAATCGAGATTTCTAGTGCGCGTTTTAAAAGTCAAAAGTAATCGGAGGGCAACTAGCCCCCCTTTTTCCGAAATGTATCCGATAAAAATTTTGAAATAGCCAATTTGTTAAAAATAGTTCAATGATCACATAACCAAAAAAAATTCGGTGTTGAAACAACCCCCAAGGGCCTGAAGGTAGGCGTTTTAATTTATGCCCAGTGGCATATATTGTTCTTATGGAAGGAATGCTCGTATGAACTTCAGAAAGGGCTCATTTGATTGAAAATTGAAAGTTCTAGTTCACTTTTTAAGAGTAAAAAGATATCGGAGGGGTAACCAGCCCCCACGCCCTTTGCTCCCAAATACACCCGATAAGACTTTTGAGATAGCTATTTGTAAAAAAAAAGTTCAAAGATCTTATAACAAAAACTCCAGTGTAGACCCAGCCTCCCAGGGCCTGGGGGCAGGCGTTGTAAGTTATGCCTTGGAGTTTATATGGTTCTTATTGAAGAGATGCTCATACAAACTTCAAAGAGGGCTCAGGTCATTGGAAATTGAAAGTTCTAGTCCACTTTCTAAGAGTCAAAAGAGATCGGAGACACCCCCCCCCTCCACGCCCTGTTTTCCTCAAACCCTTCCGATATGGACTCTGAGATCGCCATTTTTTTTTAAATAGTTCAAAGGCCGTATAACAAAAACTCCGGGACCGACACAGCCCCCCAGGGCCCGAAGGCACGTGTTGTAAGTTATACCCTGGGGGATTTTATGGTTCTTATGGATGGAATGCTCATAAAATTTCAGAAAAGGTTCTTTTGATTGAAAATTGAAAGTTGTAGTTCAGTTTTTGAGAGTCAAAAGAGATTGAAAGGCAACTAGCCCCTCCCACGCCCTTTTTTCCCCACATGTATTCAAAATTTTTTTTTGAGATAGCCATTGTGTTAAAAATTGTTCCAAAGTCAGATAACAAAACTCAGGTATCGACAGACCCCCCCAGGGCCTGGGGACAGGCGTTGTAAGACGTGCCCTGAGGCACATATGGTTCTTATGAAAGGGATGCTTGTATAAACTTCAGAGAGGGCTCATTTGATTGGAACTTGAAAGTTTGAGTTAACATTTTAAGAGTCAAAAGAGATACAAGGGCAACTAGCCCCCCCCTCCCTACCTTCTTTTTCCAAACACATCTGATGAAAATTTTGACATAGATATTTTTTTTTAAATAGTTCAAGGGTCAATAAGAAAAACTCCGGTGTCAATACAACCCCTCAGAGCCCAGGGGAAGGTGTTCAAAGCTATGCCCTGAACGCATGTATGGTTCTCATGAAAGGGATGCTCGTATAAACTTCATAGAGTTCTAATTTGATTGGACATTCAAAGTTCTAGTTCAATTTTTAGGAGCCAAGAGATTGAAGGGCAACTAGCACCCCCCCCCGCCCTTTTCCCCAAAACCTATCCTCTACAAATTTTCAGATAGCCATTTTTTTAAAAATAGTTCAAACATTAGATAACAAAAACTCCGGTGTTGACACAACAACCCATTGCCCCTGGGGTAGGCGTTGTGAGTATTGTCCTGGGGGCGTATTTGGTTCTTATGAAAGGGATGCTCTTATAAACTTCAGAGAGGGCTCATTTGATTGTAATTTGAGAGTTCTAGTTAACTTTTTAAGAGTCAAAAGATGTCCGAGGGCAAATAGCCGCCCACCCCGCCACACAACTGTTTCTCCCCAAACCCATCTGATAAAAATTTTGAGATAACCATTTCTTTAAACTAGTTTAAAGGTCACATAAGAAAAACCACCGTGTTGGGGCAACCCCCAGGGCCCGAAGACAGGTGTTGTAAGTAATGCTCTGGGGGTATATATGGTTATTATAGAAAGGATACTCGTATAAGTTTCGGAGAGGGCAACTAGCCTCCCTCCTTGCCCTATTTTCCTCAAACCCATCCGATAAGAACTTTGAGAGAGCCATTTTTTCAAAATGGTTCTAAGATCATATAACAAAAACTCCGGGGTCGATACAATCCTTCAGGGCCCAGGGTAGGCGTTGTAAGTTATGCCTGGCGGGAATATATAGCTGTATATACCTACTGCGTCATGGCGCTTTACTGAAAACTATATGTGTCTTGAACAGTCTTGGAAAGTATAAACAAAATCAAATAGAATACTTGACATATAATGATATTAATTGTTAAAAGATCCATCAGTTCAAGATTTTATTTTACTGTAAATTTATTCTAATTTTTAATGCTGTAAAAACTGGAAAAGGAAATATTTGGAATATAATTCGTTTTCAGTGAAGCGCCAATGACGCAGTAGGCTTTGGGCTTTTGGAGTTAAGGAGAGGGACAGTTTTAGGGGTCTTGAACAATTTTAGAAATAACTAATAAATTAAACTGAATATTTGATGCATAATGATATTAATTGCTGGGCACTCATCAGTTAAAAATTTTACTGTAATTTTAATGTATATTTTCAGCAAGCCGCCGATGACGCAGTAGGTCTTAGACTTTTACAATGAGAGAAGGAGGCGATACCCAAACTCTTGTTTGTTGTGATTTGGTTTGTTTCAAACTTGATTTGCATATTCAATTTAAGTTTCACTCGTTTTAAGATTTATTTATTCATTTAAATTAGTATCTATTGTATGTCTGTTTGCATTGATTCTTTACTTAATTTCTGTTCTTTTATGGGTTTCATTTATAATTCAATAGCAAAATACTAGTTTTCATTTTAAGCTTGATTTGTATATTCAATTTAAGCATTATTTACTTTAAGATTTATTTATTCATTTATATTATTACTTGTTGGATGTTATTTTGCTATGATTGCTGATTTAATTTCTGTTCGTTTTGGGTTTCATGTATTCTTTAATAGTAATTTCTGGTCGTTTTTAGTTTGTGTTTTAACAAATATTAGTATATGATGATCTTAAGGTTAAAAAGTCAATTACTCTTCTTTGAAAAAGTTCGTTTTCCAAAAGTATTTTTTAATTAATTACTCTCAAAGATCATAACAGCAGCTACCCACATTAAAATGCACTTGAGAAAAAGTTCTCTCAAGGAAGATTTACAAGCATATTATGTATATACATTCAGTAAAATTCAAAATCAAATAGTAATTTCTCACAATACTATATTTTCAGGCCTAAACACCTTCTTCGTAGAAAACTTTGTCATAAATAAAAGTTAAGAAAAGTGTATAAAATATATAACATTTTAGGTTTCACTTCAAACCCTTAATTGTTACAAAAATGAGTTTTCTTTGACACTGAGTCACTCGTTTTCAATTTCAAACCAAAAAAACATTGCTTTCAAGCCATAACTAATTGTTTACACTTTTTTTTTCAATCAGTTTCACATTTCATTATTTCTCATCTTTATTACTAAGTAATAAAAAAAAAATCCCAAACCATTTCGTCTTTGGTCATATTCTGTAGAACATAAGAATTTTTGTTTTACTTCTTTTCACTCAGTGCAATTACTGTTTTTTTAACGCTAAATTTCTACTGTATTCTAGGTAGTTTCTTTAAAGCTAAAGAATAATTGGATCAAACGTAAATGATTAAAAACTAAAACCACTTCTATCTAAAACAAATTTAAAATTTTATGTACCCTAATGATTTAAATACTGAAGTTTTATCATTAATTTATGCTTAAAATATCTAAAAAACTAAATTGCTTTATGAAACCTAATCAAGTTATTTTTATAATTTAGCAACAAGGAACACACATCATCAAAAAAACATTGCGAATAGCCCTAAGCCAAGTCATTAAAAAAAGAACATACAGATTTTCACTTTAAATTTTTATTAAGCGTCATTTAGGTCCTTATGCAAAGAATAAGAGAATAATACAAATTTTAAGAAACTTAAATATTACTAAAAACTTGAAATTATATTGAAACTTTTAGAGGAAGCTTATTCCACAAAGCTGCCTAACATTTAATAGTATATTTGAAACACAAAATCAAACATGCAAAAAAACGCTATAAGCTCTGTCTAAGTGTACTGAAAAGCTATGACGTCAATTTGAAATATGTGTTAATGAACCTTCACATCCTGTTTCTTCCAGGGGATATTAGCGATATTAGAATTATGTATTTTAGATATTGCAAGTTTTTATTGTATCTACCTCGCAGATACAGTAATAGAAAGATGATGCGGATTTTTGGCGCTCCGGATATTGTAAATTGTTTTGCCAGACAAAGTAGCCGTCTTTAATAGAACATTTATGCTACTTTGGGTGTTAACCACCCACTTATCCGGGTAGCCACAGCGAATTGATTTTAATATTTATTTATTGTGTTGTTGTTAAATGTATCTTTGTGTTTTTTTTTGTTTTTTTTGTTTGTTTATTTAATTTTTTTTTCTCTTTTATTGTTTTACTCCACATCATTTTCTTTATAGTGGGTCAAAAATAAATTATTATTATTATTATATAGTCTATTCCTTGAAATTTTATGTTACAACCGGCTAGACAACATAATGAATATTTTGCCCAAATGGATAAATTTCATTTTTATATAAAAAATGTTTTCAGGCTTAACAAAAATAAAAGCATGGAACAGATCTACGAATCTTTCCCACTCAAGAAATTTTTTTCCCCACTCAATATAATTCTTTTATTCTTCATCCTTTACCAAGGTCTATGCAACAAATGTGTAGAATATTAAAATAAGGTCACTGCATTAATAAATAAAAAGGTTCTCACCAAATATCAAAGAAGCATGGGCTTCAAGATTACAAGCACAACCACATGTACTTTCAAATTCTGATAATACTGGATTTTTTCTTTGAAGTTGAAGGCATTTGGTTTTACCTTCAATACTTAATACAACATCAATAAATCTCTGCAATCCTTCAAAGTCTTCAGCAGCATGTACAACAACAGATGCAATTTCTTTACCATCGCTAGATGTCATCAACTTGTTATAAAACAATTTCCCACCTAAAATTTCAGTTACAGGTTCATTTTACAAATTAAGACATGCATACATATATATATATATATATATATATATATATATATATATATATATATATATATATATATATATATATATATATATATATATATATATATATATATATATATATATATATATATATATATATATGTATATATAAAATAAAAGTGAACTTCTTATTGAGATTTTATGTCATCTCAATTATCGCTTATATTTCTCCCATTGATTTTACATTTTTTTTTTCAAAAATATATAGTATAAAAAGAAAATAACAAATATACCAGACAAAATATTTTTAGTTATAAATATTGATAAATTGTATTCCATTTAAAAATGTTCTAATAATTAAATGAATAAATAAACTATTTTTTGGAAAACATTGTTTAGGTTCTAGGCTTCAGCAGTTTCATACAAATCCATGATATAATACTGTCTCTTGGGTTGCTTGTGGTTCATTTACACGGCAATATGGCATCAAAAACTTTTTGTGAAATGTATGTATTTTCAAGGACTAGAAAAACTGTATTAAAGTAAACTTGTGGAAAGCAAACATACATGAACAATTAGAATAACAGTTTAATTTTGTTTACTAAGCTGTTAATAACCCCTTTAATCTTTGGAGAAGCTGCTTAACGTTCAGAAGCATTTACTATTTCACTTCTTTTGTATATAATATGATATCAGTGTGTTTGGTTATTTTCAAGATTTCATTTCTTGGTCACTAAGAACTCAACAGACTCATGTACACATGTGGCATCACACAGTTTCTCAAACTGATAAGATGTAATATGTTTTAAGTAATCCTTCTATAAAACAATCGCCTATAAATTATATAGAATGCATTTAAGCATATTAAATTTCATTACAAATTATTCGAATTTTATTCAATTATTATTAGTATTTTTTTTTTACAAGAATCATTGGCATAACTTTTGACTTCTGTTCATTAAGCCCTTTCTCTACAAAAACAACATTATGATCAAGTCTTTCACTAGGTTCGTTGGATTATCCTCCTTAATTTACAGCATTAAAAATTTTACCACAAGACTTTTGAAATATTGTTGAATACAAATTACACACAAAATCACATTATTGACAGCAAAAAAGTCATTACGTCACAATTCAAAAAAAATTTTAGAGAGGGAGGGACAATGGTTATTAAATCTAATAAAAAAGCGATAAAAGCTGATCAAACTGGCAATCTTTCTTTTGTGCTTCGATCTAAAATGTAATGATCAATGTTGGTAATAAGCTCATTGGGCTGAGGAAATTTTCATCTTTTTGTGGAGTGAAAAACATGATTTGATGGCATAAGCATAACCTTTAGGATTAATAAACACTGTCTCCCTAAGAGCACTTTTCGAAAAGCACCAAAATTTGAGTAATTTTTGAAGACTATAATCTGGACTTACCAGATCTTGCTTAGATGGGATCATCCAAACAATCAATAAACTTTAGAATTATTTAAGAAGTGGGTGAAAGTAGGATTTTTGATTTAGTTGGTTGAAAGAGGAATGTTTTCGAAGTACTTTGCACTCCAGAAAAATATTACAGCTAGAAATATTATTATAGCAACTGAACTCTGCCTTCATACATTTATGCAGAAGCATCTTTTACTTGCTCTGACATGATAAAATTAATATAAAAATTTTGAACATAAAAAGAGTATTAACACAGTTGAATGTACACATAAATGTATCTGATATTTAAAATGGGAGAACACACTCATAAACATCAATATGCACCTTTAATATCTTCATCAATTTAAAAGACATAACCAGCCTGTGAGTCGTGTGCCTTCTGTGGATAGTAATAAATCGAAAAAGCTTTTTAAAAATTGAATTTTGTAGAATCGTATTTAAATCTTTTTGCGAGAAATAATAAAAAAATAATGAAATCAATAGTATTTATTTTTCCCTAATTATAACAGTCAAGTTAATAATGACTTTAATTTTTTATAAACTCATAACTTATCTTTGTAAAAACTAGTACTACTTTAAAGGACCCTTTTGAAGACGATACTACTTTGAAACTACTAGAAAGAAAAATTTGAATATATGGTATGGATATTCTTCTCACTAAACCTAACATCGCTATATAAAGATGTTTGTATAGATTAAATTATTTCTATATTAATTTTAATAAAAAAAATTACACGTTAGTAACTTTTCATATAAAATGAAAAAATACATTGCAACAAAGACAAGTTGAAATCAATCCAAATTTTAATTCATGTGAAATTTGAAAATAAATTTTCATTAATAAATATATGCAACAAAAACAATTAAAAATCACAATAAATAATAAATTTAAACTTAGAATAAAAAGTAAAAACTTTACACAGGCATAGGATAACACATCCTTTAAAATTTAATGTCATTTGCAATTTATTTACCACTAGTCTTATTTAAAAATTGAGATTTTTTTTATCTTAACATTTGTCTAACCAGACACTAATAATATTTATGAATATTTCTTAAAAGAACTAAATTAAATTGAAATTTAACGTTAAATATATATTTAAATTAAATAAAATACTTATGAAATTTTATACAATACGTTATTGATAATTATTTAAATGTTCCTGGGATTTATTTTATTTTATAAATTAAAAAGTTATTCAAGCAATTAAATGGGATTAAAAAAAAAATGGAAGAAATCTATCTAGTATTAATTTAAAAATTATTTCAATTTATGAATCAAATAAAAAAGTAACAAAATTTTTCAAATTCTTATTTTAATTGTAGACAATTTTTCTAGTCTATCAAATTTTACTGAGTTAAATTAAACTTGACAATTCTTATTTCACATTAAAACTTCAATTATTTTAAGCATATATATATTGTTATAAAAACTATCTGTAGAATTTCTGGTAACTATTAGCAGTACTCTTGCTGTGATATAATATTTTTATCAAATAAATAATTTTGATAAGGAAAACGATCTTAAAACCCAATGTTTTAATATGGTTGACACAATACACTCACAGTCTGACTTTTAATTTTAATTATTCAAGGACAATAAATAAAACACAAGGGCGGTTGAAATAAACTAAGTAGTGATGTGAAAATTTAGCGTAAACAGCGGGAGGACTTAAGAAAGTCCTCTCCAAAACCAAAAAAATAAAAACGAGGCTAATGAGCCTTCGGGATATGATAGCATGTTAATGATTTTTTTTTCATGTTAGTTACATCATTAATAAATTCATTAAGCATCTAGTAGCATTTGGAAAACTTTAATTACACTATTAAACAGGAAAGGTGACGAGATAATTGAAAGGCACCAATGTAATCAGACCCATTTATACCTTGGATTTTTATATTATGATCAAGTGTTTTATTCAGCCGAGATAATAGCTTTAATGAAGGTTTTGACCTTGAAGAGCAAACTAGATAAGCATATCAAAGCAACTCTTTATATGTAAGAGAATACTATCACAACAGCTAAGGTAGGAAATGAGATTAGTAGTTAGTTTTTATTGAAGCTGGATTTAAGCAAAATCGCTTATCAGATATGGGCTATTCTGATGAATTTTGTACTAAAGAGCACGGCAAAGGCTATGAGAGAGAGCATGGAATCAAGACAGAAAGTAAAGTTCTCCTCAACTTAGATTGCACAGATGATGTGAGTGTGATGAATAAAAAGTTTCGCAGATGGTGGATTTTTGAAGGCTCTACAAGTTCCAGGTACTAGAATAGAATTGAAAATTAATGTCAGGAAGACTAAGTCACCTAGATCTGGAATTTCTAAAGAAGAAAGAAAGGATTCTTGGTAACCAAATACTGATCATATGGATGGCTTCATTTACCTTGGTAGTGTTTCACTAAAAATACTGGATACAATCAAGGCTTAAAAAGTAGAATAGCAAATGACCAGGGAGTTATTTCATGCTTAAAAAGTTTATAAAAATAGGAAGATCAGTCTGCAAGCCAAGAATAAAATATTAGAAGCTATAGTGATGGCAGAGGTTAAATATGATCTTGAAGTGTAAGTGATCTGAACGATGAAGGAGGATGTGTTTGAAACTTTTCAGAATAATTTTTAACTGATTCTATTGGGAACCTGTCTTAGTCATGGGTGTATGCAGTGCTTCGTCCTGAGAGGGGGCAGTAAAGTGTGCAATGCAGAGAGTTGAGGAATTAATAAGGTCAATTCAATTGTTCAAAACACCATATCTAGACACAAAGTTCTATCTTACATTGTAAAATCCTTATTGGCTCTACCATCAATTAGTTACAGCATTGATCTTCTTGGAATAGAGCTAAATCTTTCCAGGACAATATCCACTAACTTTTCATGTTAGTCTTTTACTCTGTGATGATATATTCTCATCATTTATAGACTCGTAAAAAGAAGAAAAACAACATGTAAGATAAAATGTAACAACATATAAATAAAAATATTTAGAAGAATTGTAGTGCACTTGAAGAGTACTTAACTACCTTTGTATGTTACTGGAAATGGGTTGAATGAATATTAGAATAAGTATTCCTTTTTAGAATTATAGAAATTTAATGCTTTTTCTTAGGCATATCCAAGGCAGTTAGTGTTATCAATTTAGAATTGGTTTTATTTTTCTTTTCCGATTTCCCCAGCTCTATTATGGATCCAGTTAAGTGCAATATTGTCTAGAGGCTAATATGCTACGAATATTCTAGGTTTAGCCTCTAACTCTTCAAGTCTCGTAATCATACATTGAAGAGGTATTAATGATGAAACGTTAAAAGTCTTGGCGCATTATTCTGAATACCATAGGCTAAGCAAGGACAGGAAAGAGTCTAAGAAAGGAATAAGCAGGGATTATTTCCAGTAATTTTTTGATTGTAAACAGGTCTTGTGATGGTGGTATACAGTTATAGAGTTGTACAGGGCTAATTTTTTGGTCCCTGACTACCACAATGGACAGTTTTCGTAATCCGTGTGCAATTTCTATAATGTTTGGGTAAAAATGTTTTCAAAATTCAACTTAATTCGTTTACCAATTACTGAAATATTAAACAGCGTTCACTTAGCCATTCTAAAACATTTGCTTAAGCAATTTCCAATACTCATTATCTGTAGGCATACCTAGCAGCATATTTATCGAACATGGTATTTTTTTTACAAGAAACTACGTAAAAATACTGATTAAATATCATTGGAGGATAGAGAGGACCGATAAGAAATGAAGAATGAGGCAGGGGGCTATGCTCCATTCAGTTATGTTTGGTTCTTCATAGAGCTCTTGAACTCTCAAATTTCAAGTGAATGAACCTACCCTAAAGTTTCTAGTAGCACCTGTTCCATATGAACTGGTCCGCGAGAAACTTGTGTTGAAGATAAAGAAATTTTAAATTTCTGTATTTAAAATTTGTCTTTAACAAGTTTATGTTCCAAAACTAGAACTCTTCCTTTCAAATCCCGTTCATGTGCTTGATATTGGTTTTGCTCATCATCATTTATTGTTTGTTTTTATGTCTTGGTCCTAACGGCTGGTGTGACTGTATGTGTTAATTTTTTTTAATTTTTTCATCAAATTTATAAAGATTACGAGAAAAACAAATGCTTAACTTACATCTTTGGAATACTATGGTAAATTCGGGTAAGTTCCTGATTTTCATTGGCAGATGAACGGTTGTTTCTTGACTTTCTAGGCTTCCAGGGAATATCCATTCCAACGGGGCTACGCTAAAAATCCCTTTGAATCCTTTACTATGCTAAAAGAGTTAAAATAATACTGTTACAAAAAAACTGACAAGTTATTATTTTAAACAATAAAACATAAATATCGAATAAAATAGAAAACTAGAGTAAGAATCAATAAAAAAAACAATGTCTATAATAAAACCATGTAAAAAAAAAATGTATAAGAAATCAAATTAAAGGATGATATAAATCTAACGAAAAGACCTTCCCTCTTTTTAGTTTTCAAAATAAGTTTATATACTAAATTAAAATATAACTAACCGAAACTCAAAGCTTCTAGGCAAAAAATACTTAAATAACAAAGGTACAAACGAGCATATCCATCGAGCAACCCAAACGAGATACAAACGAAATATCCATCAAAGATACACACGAGCACACACAAACGAGCAACCCATCATGATCATGTAAAAATGAGTGCAAACTTGATAAAAAATAATCAAAGGGTCATGGTAAGTTGAATATTTTCCCTTTGCCTTATAGAAATATCAAACATGAGTTGGGGCAAATGCTTGCACTGAATAATAAACATCAGCAACCGTTTTACATGGTTGACAATTTGCTATTATTCCTGTTAAATTTTACTCTTAGGGAGGCTCAGTTATTGTTTTTGGGGGTGATTGTATAAAATAATTAATCATAAATTGTTGGTTTGAAGATGTTGATTTAAAGGGAATTCCAGAAATATTATGGTAAATTGGAAATTTTAAAATATTGGTTCATCAAGCAGTTTGTGGTAACAAACTGTAGATAAGGAGTGACTCGGCTTAATAGTAACCATAACTTTTTAAAACAGAATTCTGAAATTCCAATACATGCATAAAAACGACTGGCTTTTTATATTGCTTCCAAACACAATTTATGCTATAATACTATAACACAGATATAATTGTGCTATAAAAATGTAAACACAATTCAATAATGCAAATATACATGATTCAACCAAAAGCTATGAGGCTTCACGTCAAAAGCTATGAGCCTGGGAAAAATTTGCATAAATTTTGAAAAAAGGCATAGCCGCCCCCCTCCCCCCAAAAAATCAAGAAATGCTGAGAAAAATCGCATCATCAGATTTTGCGCATTCGATAACCCTGCTGTATGGGTTTTAAGCTCCCATCTGTGAATATGTCGAAATTTACCACAAGAAAAATCACGAATCTGTGTTAGTTTGTTTTCCCAAGAGGAGATCGCATCAAATGACTAGGTCCAAAAGTTTTGAAGAAGGCTCATTCGAATGGAATATAAAGTTTTAAGTGCCCATTTTAGGTAAGCAAAAGCATTGAAGGGCAATTAGTCCCCCTTCTATCCTCATTTTCCCCTCTAAGTCATCCGATCAAAATTTTGATCAGCCATTTTTTTCACCAGAGTTAGAATGTCCAGTAACTATGCCTCTTGGGATGAAAAGACCCTTTATAGCCCCTGAGGAAACAACTGTAAGCTATAAAATTTGCCCATTGTTAACGCATAGGATTTGTTATTGTGATACATACAGACATTTTTAAGGGACGGGGAGTTTTCTGCGGTGGTTATTTTCTACACTGAGATTTTTTTTTAGGAGGGATATTTCTGGGGGTGAACCTTTAAGGAGGACTTTTACTTGGGGAGAATTTACCAGACCACCCTCACGCAATTATTTTTATTTGTCTTATTTTTTCTTTGTCGATTCGATCTTAAATTTGGAGATGTTCGGGAAGAATTGTCTGAGAAAATTTTCAGCAGGGTTAGAATTGTGTGAGAGGTCTGTCTGTGAAGGAAGATTTTCCTAGGGTGAAATTCTCCATGGGGGAAATTTCAACGATAAAACTTCTCGAAGGGGAAATTTTCTAAGGGAGAAATTAACCATTAAGGAGAGGAAAAGGGTGTAGGTTGGGATCTCCTGAAAAAAGTTCAGAAGAGGGGAATGTCTAGTATGATTTGAAAAAGATTGGAAATTAAATAAGAAACAAAACTTTTTTCAAATGAAAAATGTTCTAAAAGGAACTCCCCAGGCTAAATTGTGCAAAACTAATTTTGGGGGGTATTTTTTCGTAAGGATGGAATTTTCCTGGTGGAATACCCTAGGGAGGGGCTTTTTTACGCAGTAGGAGCTGTCTGTAGATAATTTTGTTTTGGAAGGGGGAATATTTCATGGAATCTACTGGATATTCAATGCTCAAAATAAATTTCAAACTAATTATAGGATATTCAAAACTAATTTAAAATAATTTCAACTTTCATTCTACTTACTTTCTTACCACCTCTACTCTTCTTTTGACCAAGCCAAGTGGAAACACTGCTAGCCACCTCATGTTTTTCCAAAGTATAAATTTGTTCAAATCCTGGTTTTTGAGTAAGAGAATTATGGTTAGAGACTGATCCAATGATACAGAACGGAGTGACTTTACTTTCGAAAAGATTTTTTTTGACTTCAGATGGATATAACTGAAAAAAAAATGAATGCTTAGGTCTGAAATCCATATAGTAATGAATCCAAAGTTCCAGAAAAGGTACAGTCCAAATGCCTATACCCTTCGCAAGTTAATTCTGTTTCATTCAGGTTTTCTGCCTCAGCCAAAGAGTCTGCATATTGATAACAAATGAAATCTAAATACTGAAATCTATAAGATATTAATCGTAATATTCTGAACCTGCTTTTAGGTAAAGGTAAAAAAGAACAGTATTTGAGTAACTTTTAGATTGCACTGGATTTTCTTCAAAATCCATGATGGGGTGATGAAGAAAGTACTTCAGCAGCCTGGGAAAAAGCTCACAACTTAAATTGTAAACAATAGAGGTAGCACTTAGAATAATCCAGATCTATCTTGGAGATTGGCCACAAATATAAAAACTGTGGTTCGTCAAGAATGTACTCATTCTGACAATCTGACAATCTAATATTCTGACTCCTCCGAAAGAGTTTGCACAAAGCTTGCTTCCAGTTTATGAACTAGGAGTATGTACATTTCCTACGTTAACCATAACAATCCTATGTTTGTACATAGGACGAATCCATTTAATATATTCATCTGGTATTTAATATAAGCATAGAACCTTTGCTAAAGCTCTTCTATCAGAAAAACCAAACACTTGGTGATAATCTATAAGACTAAAGTGGTTTGAAGATTTAATTGAGAAGGAAAATCCCAATTATTAATTTTAGAGCAAAAATATGCTTGACATATTTTCTCCCCTTTCTGAAACCACACTGTTCTGTTCTTAGAACTTTGTCTACAGAATCTCCATATCTAAGAAGTAACATCATACCAAGTAACTTGTTCCTTCAATAACCAAGCTAGTGCCTCTATAATAATCTCATACACACTTATTATCTTTTCTATAGAAGGGTATAATAGCTGTTTTCCTAAAATTGTTAGATACTTCCCTTTTTTAAGCCATAATCACAATCTTCAGTTACTTATCTCTAACCTCACAATCATCATAGTCAAAGATTTTATCTACCATTTTATAAGCATTTGGAAACTTACATTTTTTAATCTTTTTAGTGTTTTCACTAATTTTTCCTCACGAAATAAATCTTCTTCACATGCGAAGTTCCACAAACTTTTTCATTCTTTTCTATATCTTTTCCTGTAACTCTATCACAGTTTAGCAAATTATCAAAATGTTCCGCCCATCTTTCTTTAACTCTTTTCTTATCACTAACTGTGGCCCCTTTCCTATCTTTGACAAGAACAAATCTAAAATGACTATTCCCTCTGAGTTTATTAAGATGCTAGTAGAATGTTGAACTACTATGTCATCTGGCTGCAATTTTTAAATCTTCAGCAGTTTTATCCATTACCTCCACTCCACAGCTCCTCAATCATATTTAAATTCGATTATTGGAATTTTAATAATTTTCGTATGATCTATCACTAAAATCAATCTTGTACAAGCCCCTCCTCCTCTATAGTAAATATAAAGCAATTTCAATAATATTCATAGTTTCGTTTCTAACATTCTTCCCTGAGACACCATCAGCTACTTCACAAGCTATTATCCTAGAATTATTATATTCATCCCCTACATTCTCAAGTTTTAAACCTTTCAATGGAGTGTTTGACTGTTCCTGGAAATTTCTTTCCAAATTCTTATCCTAAAGTCTATCAATATCATATTATCCCGGAAGATGGATATTCTTCCAAAGTTTCAGCTATGGGCTAACACTAAACGCAGTGAAATGGTGATCTTTACTGTTAAGATCAACATCAGCACTTCTCCTTTGTATCTTATATTGGTTCTACCAGTCTTCGGTTTACAATAACGTAATCAATATTGTTAGTTGTTTTACCATCAGGAGAAATACCAAGTTAATTTATGGCCCATTTTATAACCAAAAACCTTATTGGTTATAACTAGATCACTATTACTACAGAATTGCAGTAATCTGTAACCACTGCTGTCTATTTCTCATATATTAAATTTACCTAAGCTAAGGAATACAATACAATATTCAACATTCCTAATTAGGACCTTGTCTTTTTGTTTCTGTAGCTGTAAATCAAATCTATCTGTCGGCCACACAGTCCATATTTCCCTGTTGGAGATAGAGACGGAGAAAGAAACTTATGACGAAGCTCAAACCCCAAAACGTCTGACAGAACCAAAATGACTCCAGTCTCTTATGCCCAGCCAATACGAATTAGAGAATTCTGCAGTCGATTCTTTACTGAAAATCCTTGGAGTTGTGCTTTTGCGTGAATGTACATTTATCTAAAATGTTCACAAGTCAATAGAAGCCAACAATAAATCTGTCAAACCTCTTACTCCAAGGTGTTGATTGGATTGTGGTAACGGTAGCGTCAAAGCTCTGATCAGTCGTTGATCAGATCTCAAGGTGAAAACATCTATCTAGATTGGATATATTAAATTTGAAGTCCGGTATGTTCTTGAATTAATTCAGTGACCGGAGTTAATTAAGAGATCATTTAAAGGATTAAGTCAGGAATAAATAACAGTGGACTTTTGTTAAACTTGACCTAGATTCTTCATATTCCGTGAGGACATAAACTTGATTGAACTTTGAATCTAATTGGATTGCACAACAAGTGAAAGTGACTGCAGTAAGAGATTAAGAAATATTATTAATTTTGAGCATTCAAAGAGTGTAGACGTAAAGTGATTTAATAAGACATTAACTTGACCCTAATTGGTGAGCAGGAGAGGGGCAGATCCTTCCGTCAATCAGAATCAATACTTTCCCTTTTAATAATGCCTAAATATTATTGTCCTGAATGTAGAAACCCAGCAACCAGTGGGACAGTTCAGTGCACTAAATGCAGCCAATGGTGGCACCCCAAATGTGCAAAGATTACTCTTGGCTTAAGAGAGAAGTTAGAAAAATGGCTTTGCTTAAACTGGGATTTTCCCACTTCCCCTTTGATTACAAGTGATGAAAAACTTTCTGGTAAAGTTACGCAAAAAGCAAGCCCTAGATCTGTTGCGAAAAACACGCCTATAGTTACTCCCAGGTCCTCCAATCCCCACGCAAAGACAATAGCTAGGCCCAGCATAAAGCCGAAAACTCCCTGTGTCGATTGTGGAGAATATATACGAGAAATTTCAGCGTTAAGAAATAAATGCTCTACCCTTGAGAATGAACTTTCAGCCCGTGATTCTATTATCGCAAAGCTTGACAATGAAGTCAGGTCTGTTTCTGAAAAGCTTGCGATTGGTATGCAAGAACGCCGTAAGTTAGACGTTTTAGTCGACGAAAAAAAAAACAACAATCGATTCTCTAAAGATGCAGATAAATCAGTTTCAAAACCGATTTCCACTGGATCAAATCCCAAGCGGCCATGAACTTGGTACCCAGCCAGCCGCCCAAAATAATCAACGCAAAATGAATGCTATAAGTGCGGCGTCAGTTACATCGGATATGCCCTTTCCAAGTGCGGTGAATAATAATACTGACATAGCCGCAAGTGATGAGAATAATGTGATTCCGATTGACAAGTTACAGGAAGAGGACTTACATATCATTTTTGAGAAAATAATTAAGCCACCATGTAACAGAGAGTGTTGGTTCTTTCGGAATGGTTTTTGCAAGAGGGGAGCTAGTTGTAAATTTGCTCATGAAAATAAAGTGACTCAGATAAACAAAAGTAGAGTTCGACCTTGCCCTGAACAGCCCAAGTCAAAAGAGGCGTGTAAATTTTTCGAAGAAGGAGCATGTAAATTTGGTATTCACTGCCGGTTCCTAAATCCATGTTCTAGTTTCCTTGCCAAGTCATGTAATAGTATTGAATATGTCCTTGATCATATACAGATGTGCCCTCGTTTTAGATGCTTATATGAAAATCGTGGACTAGCGCATTTTAACCGTACGGACCCAAGCTCTTCAAAAAACGCCCACCTTGGACGACGCAAACAGCAGAAAATCCAAAACAAACCCTCTTGGGGTCTAGAAAAGAGAGGACACTCTTGGGTTCAAACGCAGGTCCACCTTCCTGGGGAATCCTGTAACCCTTTTCAGTACACCACCCCTCCTATGACACATCTCAGGAGCCTCTTAGACCCCCTCCCTCCTCCTCCTCCACCTATCCATTTTCATCAACAGCCAATCAACAACCAGCCCCGTCCTTATTCTATTCCCCCTCCACATTACCCCTTTCCCTGCAGAAGGAAAAAATTGTTGGTGACTTCAGTTTAAATAACCCTGTTGCTGCCCCAGTCGCGATAGGGGGCAATAAATTCCAAAATAAACCTTTTTCCCAGGAGTTTCACGACAAACGTTACGTATTTCCTTCTTTCCTTTACAGCAACCCCGAAAGTTTAAATCTAGAGAAATTTACTGAACTTCAGACTACGGCTCAAATGCTTGGCTGTTCCGTTATCTGTGTTTCCGAGGTCCACCGGCAAGATATTAATTTATTGAGGGTTCCTAACTTTTGTTCTTTTATTAAACTTAGGCCTGATGACCATCCTCTTGGGAAAAAAGGAGGAGGAATTATGACACTCGTGCATGAATATTTTAAACCTCAGCTTATAAATATACCTTTTCTTTAAGATAATGATGAAATTATTTGGGTCAAAGCCCAACCTAAGCGACTCCCTAGGCCGGTCTCTGCCATAGCAGTGTGCGTTTTCTATTATTCACCTGGTCAGCCAGCTGCAGCAAGAAAAGCTTTTTGGGAGAAGCTGCAGGAATAGACAGAATACGTCCAGAGAATTCACCTATATTTTGGAGTAGTAATGTTTGGAGATACTTACGAACTCGATAGCAAATCGCTGGCCAGGTCACTTAACCTTAAAACTCCAGTCGATTTCCCAACAACTAAGGGGAATACTTCTCTGGATGTAATCCTGACAAATATTTCAGAATATTACCGGAATCCAAGTAAACTAGCACCACTTGGTGGAAGTTATCATTAGATGTTACAGTGGAACCCCTTGGAAAAATTAAAAATTAAATATTAAGTAACCGAAGTTACTTCAAGGCCGATCACTGACCATGGTCTGCTGCAATTCGGTGACTGGATAACGGGAGAAAACTGGGTCGCGGTCTCTTCAGCTAAAGACTTGGATTCCCAAGTAGAAGAATTCCATAATAAGTTAAATTCAAAATTTCTCGAGTGCTTTCCCGAACGTAAGACTAAATTCTGTTCTAGTGATAAACCATACGTAAATTCAAAAATAAAGAAACTGATAAAACATAAATTGCACCTAATACGAAAAGGTCAAGTGAACCAAGCAAAACAGTTGGCAAACCAAATAAAATGGAAAATCAAAAAGGCACAAGCAAATTACTATGAAAATGAAGTTGAGCATCTTTTGGAGTCCAAACCGTCGCAGTTTTTCAGTAAAGTAAAAAGTCTGGCTGGCAAAAGTTCTCAACCAGTTGACTTCATGAGGGATGAGCCTCTAGAGAAAACCGCGAATGATTTAAATGCCCATTTTGCTTCAATTGTGCAGTCTTACCCCCCTCTTCCACCCGAGGATCCTCCAGTAAGTTTAACTACTCCTTCAGATGATAATGTAATTGCTGATATTTCATGGGCAATTATAATCCGTAAACTCTCTTCGTTAAAAAGAACTTCCGTTGCCCCTTTTGACATTCTAGTTGCTCTCTTTAAAGCATTTGCTAAGAAATTATCATTTCCCCTTCAGATAATTTTCAATACTATAACAAAAACAGGATATTTTCCAAAGAAATGGAAGAAAGGGTTTATTACCCCCATTCCAAAGAAAGGAGCAGCTAATGATTTCTCTGGTGTTCGGCCGATCACAGTTACGTCAGTTTTTAGCAGAATATACGAAAGCTTTGTTGCCGCATGGCTGAAAAAATATCTTTTGAAAGTAACTGATCGAAAGCAATTTGGTAACATCCCTAAGTGTTCGACAGTTCATTACCTCGTTAATTTAATTGATTTTATTTTAAAACACCTGGATGAACCTGGAAAATGGATAAATTTAATTGCAATTGATTTCAAAAAAGCATTTGACCTTGTTGATCACAAAATCCTTTTAGAAAAAATGGCGGAAAAAAATATACCCAGCTTTATTATTAAAATCATCAAAAGCTTCTTAACAAATAGAGAGCAAACTGTGAAGTATAAAGACCAATTTTCCACTTCTCTGCCAGTTTTTTGTGGAATTCCACAAGGAACTGTGATCGGGCCGCTGGACTTCCTCCTCATGATAAATGAAATTGCTGCTGAGCTGGGGGACAGATGGAAATACGTTGACGACTTGTCCTTAACGGAAATCGTATCTAAGGATTCGAAGAGCAATGCTGCTGGTATCATCGACCAAGTTACCTCAGAGGCGGCTGAACTAAACATGGTCGTGAATAAAGACAAATGCTCGGTCAAGACATTTTCTTTTCTTCAGAATACTCAACCGTCTTTCGAACCTCCTATCGCTTCCGAGCTAATAAGCCATAAAATAACTTTACTTGGTGTGGTGATTTCTTCTGACCTCTCATGGCGGGAGAATACAAAGACAATTGTAAAAAAAGCTAACGGCGCATTCCAAATGCTAAGAACACTGAAAAAATTTCGAGTTCCTAAGGATAAGCTGAAACTAATATTTCACACTTTCATCCGCCCCTTAGTTGAATATGCTTGTCCGGTTTGGCACTTTGCCCTTAACCAGGATGAAATTGATAAAATAGAACGAGTTCAGAAGAGATCACTGCAAATCATTTATGGCGGATCCCCTCTACCTTACTCCTTTTACCTCAAGGAATTTAAACTTGAATCCCTTTCTTCCCGCCGAGAAAAATTATGCCAAAGATTTGGCTCCACCCTCCTTCAACATCCCATCTACCGATCATTCCTTCTCCCACCTTTTGTCCCTATAAGATCTCGTCCCCCCAGGGAAGTGGCTGAGAAAGTTCCGAAACTAACCCCAGTCCACTGTAACACCATGCGCTACAGTAAAAGCTTTGTGCCAAGCTTTGTCAAATATTACAATGATCTCTAGTGTTTTTATTGTTTAGTTTATTTTTATCCTGATGAAATTTTATCAGATAATTTTATTCTCAATCTCAAGTGTTTTTATCCTTTAGTTTATTTATCCTGACGAAGTTTTATCAGACAACTTTATTTTGCTAATTATGACTAAGAGACATCATATTTGGGCTTTGCCCACGAGAGCTATGTCTTGTTTTTGAATTAAATGAATTTGAATTTGAAAGCTGCCTGTTTTACTTATTTAATTTTCAGGTAAAATATGTCAAGATTGTTTGGGGTATATTTTTCCAGAATACCAGCCATTTTTAAAACAAAAGTGGAGCAATCCATAATAGTGCACTTGCAATCATAAAAGGAAGTAGAGTAGTTGATTGTGTCTAAACACAGGAAAATCTGAGACACAAATAATTACAGGAAGAGCGTGACACCTGAATAATTTCCCCTGGGAAAATTTTTCTTGCATCAAATTCAAACTATCAAATTTTATCTTCAGATGTTGTAGTGTACGTTTGAACCAGGTTGAAGCTGAATTTAGACCCTGTAATATTAAATACATTTATCCATTGAAACTTGTTTGTCCTTTATTTATAAGAGTCTTTAATAAGTTGCAGTGGTTCAATATTTCTATTTTTATTTTGTACAGCTGCAGGAATTAGCTTCATGATGTGGTTTGGGTTTAAACAGACATAAATCTAAGTTATTCACAACAAAAGAATGGTAATTGGCTGAAAAATTTTTGGCTTCAGTTAAATGATACACATTGCCTTGGCGGTATAAGATCCTACCAATTTGTTTATTAAATTACCATAAACAAAATAAGCTTCTGAGTTTCTGGACAAGTGTAGTCAACCGAGTACAGGTTAAGGATTTTTGGGTCTAGTACTATTATTAGGCTATGTATAACCAAAAGTTTTGAAATGGTATCCCATGACTCGCTATAGACATATTGGGAATTTTTGGTATAATAGTTCATAAGCTTCGCTCTCTGTATTTATTTTAAATCTTATTTTAAGCTATAATATGTTCAGAATCATTCAAAGCATTCGTCAAATTCCCTCTTTAGATACTAAGTTCCATAGGTTTCAACTCTTGGACTGCTATCATTCTTATTTTTTTAAATGACCCAAGTCAGACTATTTCAGGTATCTATAATGTTTTTAAGGATTTCTTCCATGGTCCAATATAAACAACTGTTCCGTTGAGTTCTGGTGACACGCATCTTGTTTGTCTTACAAGAATAGAGAATGGTTTGACTGAATTAGTTAAATGACCAACCAATACGATTTTGACCTGGATGGGTGTAAAGAAAATCCGAGGTTACCATTCTATAAGCAGTCTAATTTTTTTTGTCAAAAAGAGTACCCATGAATTAATCAATTAAATAGGTGTCACTTAAGAAACATAATGAAAACAAATTAATGACATTTTTATTTAACACTTCCTTTTTAGAGGACGTAAAAAGGTGAAGGACTCTTCTCCACACAGCATTTTTCTAAAATATTTTGTTATTTGGAATGGTTTGGGACCTTTGTGTTAGTAATAAATCCCAGTTTAGTTCACTAAGACATATGATCTGTTTGAAATACAATAAATTTTCAAAGACCAATTAAAATTGAAGCATGGAAAGCTAAAATTTGTTCCAGCTACTCACTGTTTAAATTTTATCTCCTACTTTTCATGTTAAAATATACTGATACAAATTATTTACCTATATGCTTTTCTGGCTATGTCTAATTCCCACAATTACAACACTCACACACATAGCTAGAGGCTCACCTTAATCCACACTACTAGCTCAAGGTTATCGTGATTTTTTGGATGAATAGAATCATGGAATAATATTGGCAATGAAATTACAGAAACAAAAAGTTATAAGAATTAAAAAATGAAGTTCAGGAAAACACATTTTCAATTATGAATTATTCATTATTTTTTTAGTTTTTTTTAAGTGGTGGTAGCAGGTGATTTCAGGAGTAATCATAAAAACTTCAGGTTATCTGCTTGATTTAATGCGATGCCACAGGTAGCTGCGTAGGCAAGAAAAATCGACATATTGATATTCCTTACCAGTATTATATTTGAAGTAAGCTCATATGAATACCCAGTGCGAGAGGATTTTTTAAAGCCTATTCCCCATGACAATTTATAATGTAAACTCACGGGCAGGACATACAGAACCAAACAGAAATACTTTGGAGAATAAGAAAAGTTATTCGGTATGTTTTATTCCTTCTATCTTTGCTACGTTTAATATCAGGCTCCACTACGAAAAAAAATAATAGATTGAACTGGGCATGTGATACTTAGCATTTACGATTGATTTAGAGAATGAGCTAGTGATTGATAAGTACTTACAGAGAAGCTAAAGCCAATATCTGTGTCATTTTCCAAATGCACAGCTAGTTTCCATTTCCTTGGAAGTGCTATTTGCAAGTGGCTCTCGACTCCAGAGGCAATATAGCTGTTTACAAACGGAAGATCCATTCGAAGCTGACCAATATTGTCAAGAGCAACTCTAAAATGTACAGATTTAATTATATATTGTGCTCCTCCACAATATTAGATTCTATGTCCTGCAGTATAAATTGTTGCTCAACAAAATCCATTGAAATAATTTTTTGAAAAAAAAACAAAAAAAACAGCATCTTTGTGTTGGATATTATTCATGTCGATAAGATAATGACCTCTCATACAAATTTAACTTGACCCCACATGTTTGTTTCCGCAATAATATCTAACAGATTTCCAAAAACATCTCCCAAGCATTTCAAAATGTTTGTGACTAAGTGGGTGTGTTGCTTTTACTTTGAGACATTGTCAGGATAAACCCTCAAGTTGACTTTCAAGAGAAGATTTACCCCTCTCACAATTTAAGAGTATACTAGTAAAAAAAAGGGTAAGATGCCATTAAAATAAAATTTAAAATGATCAGAACTCATGTCTTTGGCAAAGGAAAAATTGGAAATCAAAACCCACCGGTAAATTTGACCTATTAGTCAAACAGTCAAGAGTCTTGATCAAAATGGATACATCAAAATAATCAAATTTTAATGCTTATTCAAAATATATGAAATTTATTAAGTTTATTGCTTCCTATCAAGAGTTACGTCCCGAGAAAATTTGCCAAATTTCTTAAAAAGGGGGAAACGCAACCAAGACATCAAGTGATCTTAGTGTGAATCACACCATCAGATCCAACATATCAGAGAACTTAATTGTCAGGGTTTCAAGCTCCTAAATACAAAAATGTGGATTTTTGTGTTTTTGCCAGAAGCAAGATAATAGATGCGTGTTTTTTTCCAGGTGTGATCGTATTGACCCAGTTATCCTAGAAGATAGGAAGGGGGCTCATTTAATCGGAAATCAAAAGTTGTGTGACCAAAAATACCGGAAGGCAGTTACCCATCCTCTCGCACCCATTTCCCCTCTAAAATCTTCCAATCAAAATTTGAGATAGCCATTTTGTTCAGCATATTTGAAATATCTAAAAATTATGTCTTTGAAGATGACTTGATCCCCCACAGCCCTCGGAGGAAGGGGTAAAATCTATGAACTTTGCCCATTGTTTACATACAATACTGACTATTGGAAAGTATACAGATACTTTTCGAAGAGGTGGGGGAGATATTCTGGTAGGGGAAGGGGTTTGTTGGAGGATCTTTTATGGAGCAATTTTTGTAGGGGGAAGGATTTTCTATGAATGGGAGATGGATTTCCCGGTATTATTTAAAAACAATCAGAAATTAAATGAATAAAGAAGTTTTTTCAACTTAAAATAAGTAGCAACATTAAAGCTTAAAACAAACAGAAATTATTATGCACATAAGGAGGTTTACCCCCTCTTCAATATCTCGCTCTTTGCGCTAAAGTTGTTTTCCGAATTTTAAATGCTTCTTATTCTAATTAAAGGACCCTTGTGTTTAATTAGTCATTTTTAAGGATTTGGAACAAAACATCAAACTTTAGCTTAAAGAGCAAGGCATTGAGGAGGGGGCAACCCCCTTTAATTTGTAATAATTTCTGTTTGTTTTAAGCTTTAATGTTGCTCCTTACTTTCAGTTAAAAAAAAACTTTTTTTTTCATTTGATCAAGAGTATAAATCGATGAGAAAGTAAAATCACAACATGAATGGAATTATTTCAGCCAAAATTGGGAAAAAGCTAGAATATTTGAACTGGTGCTACCCATGGGAATAAGTAATATCAAGTTGAGTTTGACTTCAAAGGTTTTGATTTTTTCTTGGTGTTGGTGTGTTAAAACTTAATCTCTGCTTGACTCAACTCAATTCAAATCAACCCTTTAAATCCATAATTTTTTCATTCAATTAAACTCAATTAACTCATCCTTGTTGAACTCAGCTCCCGTTCAGAATAACCCCATTACAGTCTTCCCCATTGAGCTCAACCAATTTACCTCAACTTTCATTTAAATTATGACTCATTCAAACGTCGAACTAAAAGGTTAGAGTTGACTGAAGAAAGCATAAATGGAACAAACTAATTTTGGAGGGACAGGTTTTGAGAGTCAACTGAAGAAAGTTGAAATTATTAAAAATATTTGGAAGGGTCTATGAAAGTCAATGGAAACTATGAGTGTCAGAAAGTTTGACAGAAATTTGAACACACAAAAAGAACTTGAAAAGGAGTAAGAATATCGAAAAGTTGAATGAGATACTCAAAGGGAGCAAACAAAGTTTTGAGGGTTCGAAAGCACAAAAGAAAGTCGACTGGATTAAATTAAGTTGAAAAGAACTATAGCAAGCCCTTAAAAACCATTAATAATGAAAGAGATGAAAGACAGAAAAAGGTACTTAAGGAATTTGGAATGAATAAAGATTTTTAAAATATACAAAAGGAAGCTAGCACAGTTTAAAATTTCTTAAAGGACTAAATGACATCAAATGGAGGAAAAAAAAGACAAAGAAGACTATACAAAAATGAAAGGAATCAAAATAAGTTCAAATACTATAAATAAAATGAGAAAGGACTGCAACTACTGAAAGAGCCTAGACGATTCTTTAAAGGGACCAAAAAAGCTGGGAGGTTCAGAAATAACTAATAGTAGTCAGAGAGAGTAAAGATGGTGAGAAGGGACAAAAACAGTCGGAAGGAGCAGAAGGAAGTTTAAAGGAATTAAGGGATAGTGGGAGAAACTAATAAAGTTTGAGGTTGAAAGAAACCAAAGGATATGAGGAAAAAATTGAAATATTGAAAGGGATGGAAGCTGACCAAAGAGACAAAAGGAATTTTGAAGATATTTAGAATGTGATAAAGAAAAACCAAAACACCTAAGAGAATTTTTTATTTTATTTTACAAGAACTGTACGACCATCTAGATTAAATAATTCAATAATATACATTTAGTAATCCTAATTTTTAAGTATAAAGACGAAATTTAAAATTCTAAGCAGAGTTGTTCAAGATCTAGATTTTTTATTGGAAATTAAGATACTGGGAGACAGTGACATCTCTTCTTAGTGGAAGTAGTAGGCTGGTGTATTAATTAGGATCAATTGAATTAAATAGTAATTAAAACAGTTCAAAATGTTTAATAATTTCAAATAGCTCTTATTTTTTCCCATTTTTATTCAAGAACTTTCACGATTTTTTTTATTCCTGTATAAAGTAATTTTTATTTTCTTCTATTAATATTAGTATTTGGGTAAGTTCTGTTTTTTAAAGTAAATTTAACCTTTTCAAATTCTCTTTGTCGTGATTTTCTCCACTTTCTTTTCAAATATTTTAACTTTTTTCTCGTTTTATTCAAAAAATATCCTCCCATTCGGTCTTATTGAATAAATTTTCGTTTTTCCCCCAATTTTCGTTGAAAAAAAAACATTTTTTTTAGTTCAAGTTTTGTTTAAATAATTTTTTGTTCTTAAAGTTATATTTTCCTTTTCAGTATCTGCTCAGTTAACTTCTTCTTTTTAAATTTATTAAAGAAGTTTTATTCTTTCAATTTTGTTTTTGTAGCTTCAAAAGTTTTCACTCGAGTAGTTCTTTTCTAGGACAATTCATGTTCAAGTAATATTGCCATTCTCAATCTTTATAAATAAATAAAAAAAACACTATTTTTGAACTGAGAGTAAGGAGCATCAATAAAACTTAAAAAGAACAGAAATTACTTATATGAGGGGGTTTTCCCCCTCGTCAATAGCTCATTCTTTACGCTAAAGTTTTTTTTAGTACTTTCAAAAGATCTATTTATTCTAATTAAACGGCCTTTGTGATTCAACGGTCATTCTTAAAGAATTGGAACAAAATTCAAACTGTAGCGTAAGGAGCAAGGTATTGAAGAGGAGGAGAAACCCTCATATACGTAGTATCTGTTCGTTTTAAGGTTTAGTGTTGCTCCTTACTTTCAGTTGAAAAAAGTAGTTTTTTTAATTTAATTTCTGGTCGTCTTTAAATAATGCTGACAAACCCGGCACCCCCTTCATAGAAATATCCCTTCCCTATGAAAACTTCTTCCATGGAAATATCCTCCCAAGTAACCCCATAGTCGACGCCATAGACGCCATAGTCCCCAAGTGACGTCCCAAGTCCCAAGTGACGCCATAGTCGGGTTAGTTCAGACGACTTTTTAGAAGTGTCCAAAACAATCCAATTTTGTCGAATTAACTCCAGGAGGGGAGATACATTCGCAGTAAAAGATATACAAGACGTTTATAGCATCTGATACATTGTATCTCTGTTTAGCCCAACGATATAGGATACGGCTTTGTTATTGAGGTTAATATGGAACAGTTCACATCTCTGACATAGGAATAAAGTGAACATGCCACTTGATGCTTTTTTTATGCTCTTTCCATGCTCTTTATACTATTTTATTTTTTTTCATCTTGGGATATCAAGCCACAAGCTTTGATAAACTGGATGACTATTTCTCAAGTGGAAAAGTGAGATATCTATCAGATCCTCCAAGGCAAAAGTCAAGCTAAAGCAAGTTGTTCCAACGAAGTGGTTGTAGAAAGATTATTTGATAACCTTGCCTTAGTCTTGGATGCTTTGGGACTAGCTCATCCAAGTGGTTGGATTAATTCTGAAACCTTTTTGGAGACAATGAAACATTTTGTGAAGCATACGAGATCATCAAAAGAAACCAAACTTTACTGTTACTAGACAATCATGACGGTCACTTGGAGATCAAAATAGTCAACTATTGCAGAGAAAATGGAGTAATCTTAAACATCTTCCAGCCTCACTCCTTGCATCGCTTGTAACCTTAACATGTTTGGTCTATAGACAATTCAAACAGCATTGATAAGTAACTTTAATGAGTGGTTGAACTTTCATCCGGGCCTACATATCTCCATATATGAGGTAAAAAAACTCAGCCGTGTTCCATACCTCAAGAAGTTTAGCTTGAGTAATGTTATGGCTGACTGTAAAAAGCCCGGACTGTGGCCATTCTGCCACAACACAATTTTCTGTGCTGAATTTTCTGCTGCTTCAGTTACAGATAGTCAATAGTCGGACAGCCATTCTCAACTTGCTGAATCGAATCTACATGAGCCAGACCAAGGTGCTGACAAAACTCAAGAGCCTTCTGTTGTCTTTTCTGTATCTCCCGAGCAACGAAGACTGTTTTCCCATGTGCCCCCTACAGTTAACAAGAGTAGAGGAGTAAAACATAGAGGAAGAATTAGAATACTTACAGATAAATTGAAAAGGAAGAACTGGAGTGAGCGGTAGAAAATAGAAAAATGTCTCAGAAGAATGTTGTCGCCACCTTTCTCAGGAAAGCAGGAAATCTGAGAGTGGTTGACCGGGGTGAAAATATTGAGGATGAATTACAAGAATGTCTATTCCTAGGGGATAGTTCTTATGAATCTCTACATCTTGGAGAATTGGGATTAGACAAATGTAAATATCCTAGCTGCTGATGACTTTGTTCTCGTGATATTCGTCGTTGGAAAAGGAAACGATTATAATGTTACACGTGTCACATAAATTGGTTATAATTTCATGGAGGTGATGTTTCTAAAAAAAATAGGAAAGTTTGTTTTAGCTCATCGTATTGACCAGGCTTCAGTTTCAAAAGATGATATTACCAGGAAGCTTTCTTGCCCAGTTTCGATAGGTGGTACAAAGAGAGCCACGAAAGCTCTCGGGTTCAACTTTGATTTTTCCAAGTTTATATTTCAATAAAGAAGTTTTGTATTAAAATGTTAAATAATAATTAAAAGTTTTGAAACTATATTACAAGGTGTCCGAGGAAACTCGTGGCATATTCGAAACAACCCCATACTCTGGGATTGTCTCGGACGATTTTGTTTTGTTTTTAAACCGTTTAAAAAAACATGCAAAGATAAAAATCGGAAAAAATTCTTTTAGGTGCCAAATTCTTAGACCCAATTTGGGGTGCTTGAACCACCCAGATATGTCTTTTATTTCACAAGATATTTTATATATAAAAAAACACGTCAGGGTCTACCCCAAGCTCACCTACGACGTGTAAACAATGGGCAAAGTTCATAGCTTTAAGACCTTCCCCTGAGGACTATGTGGAATTAGGTCGTCATCCTCAAAGACATGGTTATTAGACTTTTTGACTATGCTAAACGAAATGGCATTTACTTTGGGAAAAAATGAGCTTGGGAGGGGGCCTAGTCCCCTCTAATTTTTTCAGTCACTTAAAAAGGGCACTAGAACTTTTAAATTCCGTTCGAATGAGCCCTCTTGCAATATTTTAGGAGTACTGGGTCGATACGACCACCCCTGGGAAAAAATTTAATAAATAAACACGCATCCATGATCTTTCTTCTGGCAAAAAAACACAAAATTCCACATTTTTGCAGATAGGAGCTTGAAACTCCTTTTGTAAGGTTGTCTGATACGCTGAATTCGATTTTGTGATTTTTATTAAGATTCTATGACTTTTAGTGGGTTTTCCCCCTTGTTTTAAAATAAGGCAAATTTTCTCAGGCTCATAACTTTTGATGGATAAGACTAAATTTAATGAAATTTATATATTTCAAATCAGCATAAAATTTTATTAGTTTGATGTATCTATTAGTATCAAAATTCTATTTTTTAGAGTTTTGGTTACTATTGAGCTGAGTCGCTCCTTGCTTATAGTTCGTCACCACGAGCTGTTTGATTCTCGTAATAGGTTACACATTAGGTCACTACAATGGATCATAGTCCGTTGTTTTCTTGTTTTGACTAGTTTGAGATATTTTTGCTGGCTTTTGTGTCGTCGAGTCTCCTGCATTGAGTGAAAAGGATTGAAATTCACCTTCATAATTATTTTCACGTGCCTCCCGTATTGACACGGGAATTTCGTTCTAATAAGTTTTCAGACTATAATTTTAACAAATGAGGATGATTTAAAAATTTTCAAAGCCGTTCTGGCTCTCTATTCAATGTCTCTTCAGTTATGTCTGTCATTCTTTAGTCCTGTTTATTTTGTGTTACTGTTTTCAACCGTTTTTAATTCTCTAGAACTTTTTGCAGCCCCTTACAATTTTCTTAAATATATTATTATGAAAAAATTCATATTTCAAACAGTTCGTGGTAACTAACTGTATGGATGGAGAAACACTGCTTAATGGTAACCAAAACTCTAGAAAACGGTATTTTTACGCAAATAGATGCATAAAAGAATCAGACTTGAATGCTGACTTCAAATATATAAGTTTTATCGATATTAGTCTACCACACCAAAAGTTACGCGCCAGAGAAAACTTGGCTGACTTTCGAAAAAAGGGGGAAAGACCCCCTAAAAGTTATAGAACCTTAATGAAAATCACACCATCATATTCAGCGTATAAGAGAACCCTACTGTAGAGGTTTCAAGCTCCTATCTACAAAAATGTGGACTTTTGCATTTTTTGCCAGGTGCGTGTTTATTTGTTTTTTTTCCCAAGGGTGATCGTATTGACCCAGTGGTCCTAGAATATCGTGGTAGGGCTCATTGGAATGGAAATTAAAAGTTCTAGTGCACTTTTTAAGTGACAAAAAAAATGGAGGGCAACTAGGCCCCATCCCACGCTCATTTTTTTCCCAAAGTCACCCGATCAAAATTTTGAGATAGCCATTTTGTTCAGCATGTTTGTAAATATTACAAGTATGTCTTTAGGATGACTTAATACCCCGAAGCTCTCGGGGGGCGGGCTGAAAGTTATGAACTTTACCCAATGTTAACATATAGTATTGGTTATTGGGAAATATGCAGACGTTTTCAGGGGAGATTTTTTCTGGTAGTGCGGGGGGGGGGGGGGGTTGGTCGAGGGTTATGTGGGAGGGTCTTTACATGAAGGAAGTTTTCATGGGGGAAGGAAAATTGCTATGAAGAGGAGGCCGGACATCCCAGCATTATTTAAAAAAAGATCAGAAAATAAATATAAAAAACAAGTTTTTCAACTGCAACAGCAGCAACATCAAAACTTAAAACGAACAGAAAATATTACATATATGATTTGGTTCACCCCATAGTCAATTTTTTAGTACTTTCATGAGAACAATTTATTCTAATTAACGGCCTTTGTGATTAAGCGGTCATTTTTGAAGGATTGGAACAAAATTCGAACTTGAGCTTAAAGAGCGAGGTATTGACTAGGGAGCGAACTTCCTAATATACGCATTAAAAATACATAAATATAGAAGTTCGTTACTCAAGTTAATTCGTATGTTGGGCATATTTACTACTAATAAAAATGTTCGTAAATAAAATTAAACAAGTTTCTAGAAAGCCATTTAACCAAATAAAAGTAAAATTAATATGCAAATTTTGTTTTAATTATTCATGTACGGTGAGCCAAAAAATCTGTGTTATCAAAATCTGCATTAATTCAAAAACATTCAAAAATTAAATAAAAAAAACAAGTTTTTTTTTAACGGAAAGTAAGGAGCGACATTAAAACTTAAAACGAACAGAAATTATTCCGTATATGAAATGGGCTGTCCCCTCCTCAACGCCTCGCTCTTTACGCTAGAGTTTTTCATCGTTTAAAAAAAATAGAGTTGTGAGAAAGTCAAACTTTAGCGTAAAGAGCGAGGCGTTGAGGAGGGGACAGCCCCTTTCATAAAACAAGTTTCGAGAAAGTCATTTAACCAAATAAAATTAAAATAAATATGCAAAATTTTTTCTAATTATTCATGTAGGGTGATCCAAAATCAAAACCTGCATTAATTCAAAATCATTCAGAAATTAATTAAAAAAACAAGTTTTTTTTAACTGAAAGTAAGGAGCGACATTAAAAATTAAAACGAACAGAAATTATTCTGTATATGAAAGGGGCTGTCCCCTCCTCAATGCCTCACACTTTACGCTAAAGTTTGACTTTCTCATAACTCTAATTTTCTTTTAAACAATGAAAAACTTTAGCGTAAAGAGCGAGGCGTTGAGAATGGGACTGCCCCTTTCATAAAACAAGTTTCGAGAAAGTCTTTTAACCAAACAAAAGTAAAATTAATATTCAAATTTTTCTTTAATTATTCATGTAAGGTGAGCCAAAATCAAAACCTGCATTAATTCAAAAACGTTCAAAAATTAAATAAAAAAAACAATTTTTTTTTTAACTGAAAGTAAGGAACGACGTTAAAACTTAAAACGAACAGAAATTATTCCTTATATGAAAGGGGCTGTCCCCTCCATAACGCCTCGCTCTTTATGCTAAAGTTTAACTTTCTCACAGCTCTATTTTTTTAAACAATGAAAAACTTTAGCGTAAAGAGCGAGGCGTTGAGGAGGGGACAGCCCCTTTCATAAAACAAGTTTAGAGAAAGTCATTTAACCAAATAAAAGTAAAATTAATATTCAAATTTTGTTTTAATTATTCATGTAAGGTGAGCCAAAATCTAAACCTGCATTAATTCAAAAACGTTCAAAAATTAAATAAAAAAAACAAGTTTTTTTTAACTGAAAGTAAGGAGTGACATTAAAACTTAAAACAAAGAGAAATTATTCTGTAAGTACAACTTACTCGTGATTCAGATTGAATCTTAAGGGGCCTGGACAAGCTTGAAAACACTTGACATTTAATTCGAAGCTCTCGTTTGCTCCATTAATACTTCTTACGATTTAATTTCAAACTTGACAACTAAAGATCACTAGCTAACCCACTCACGAAAAAGAAATTGTGTTTAAGTAATAATGCTCACATTAAAATTTTTGTTTAGAGGATTACATTTTGTGGGGGAGGGGGGATAAATTAACCAAAAACACTTTAGAAATCACAACATTGATTTTTATATATGTTTTTCTATATTTTTCGCACAAGTACAACAGAATTTTCTGAGAGAGAGAGAAGGGGGAGGGTTCAAACAGATAAAACTCATCTTTCCTACATACAGCCTTCCCGGTGACCTTTAAATTCATCAAGTAAATACTTTTTACTATTCATGACAAGCTATTCTATAGCTGTTAATTTTTTATTTAAAACTTAGGGGTGTAAAAGATAAAAAACTATTTCCACTCACCCCATGTTTCCATCAACTTCCAGGGTGAAATCGTATAAGGTATTAAAAGTTCCAGATAGATTAATGTGCGCAGAAGCAAGAACTGGTATGTGATTCTCATAAATGACAGGAAGACCCATAACAGATGGATAAGATATTTTCGTATTTTTCCAAGATTGGAATTTCTGGGCCTCGAAATTAAAACCGCCATCTTTTCTTAGAAGTTGATCAAAGTTCTTTAAATCTAAACCATAATAAAACTTAATTAGTAAAGCCTAGTAAGAGCTCTCATGCACAAGCCTTCAAATTTGATGTATTGAAACTCATCAAAACCTGAATTTCAAAAAAAAAAGAAAAAAATGTCTTGTAGGCCTGCAAAAATTGGGAAGAAGTAGTGGATATTGAACAAAATCAAAACACACTATTTGCTTGCTGATTGTCTAAATGGCACATTAGCAACGTCTCAGATAAGATTGAGGGTATTAAGTTGGAGCTCGTAGGGTATATTGAAAATTTTTTTGACGACGAAGGATCCCTCATTTCCTTTTTAGACCTTCCCCCCTTAAGCAAGTCAAGACTATGAAATAACCACTTTTTGAAAATTCATCAATAGGTTTAATGAAAATGCCTCTAGAGATTTAACAATGTCAGAAACCTTGGATAGAGGTTATAAACTGTGCAATATGCTCTTTCTTTCCATTAATTTAAAAAACTTTTTCGACAAAATGAGTTTATCAAAGAAAAGTAAAAAACTCCATTAAAAAAAATGAGCAAAAATAAAATCAAATAATCTACCAAGCGTGAAACTACCAAAAATCAGCATCGATAAATAAATGAAACCCAAAACGAATAGAAATTACAATAATTAACCAAGTCAAACTCAAAACGAGTAGAAATTAACATAAGTAGGGCGCAAAACCCCTATGCCTTCCCAAGGCCAGAGCAAAATTTGCACTCTACTGAAAAAATATGAATATTTTTACTTTTATAACTTTAATAAATCAAATAATATTAACATTTTGATTATTAAATATCAGCATATGTATATTAAACTGACAATGCACATTCATTTGTATTTTATCAGAAAAGTGCGAATTTTGTTCTGGCCTTGGGAAGGCATAGGGGTTTTGCGCCCAACTTATGTTAATTTCTGTTCGTTTTGGGTTTCATTTATTTATTGATGCTGATTTGTGATATTTCACGCTTGGTAGATTATTTGATTTTATTTTTGCTCACTTTTTGTTTAATGGAATTCTTTACTTTTCTTTGAAAAACTTATTTTGTAGAAAAAGTTTTTTTAAATTTATTTCTGTTCGTTTTATACTGACATAATCTTTTCAGGGAAAAAGAAAATAATACTTTAAATCTTTTCATTTTTAAGAATTTATAGTTTGGCCTGTTATTTTTATGCTGGAGAAAAATTTCCAGCAATTTTTAACAGCATACACCCTTTTAAAAATCGGGACACAAATAGTATTATTTAATTTAGTTTCATACCTCCTCTAGTTGACGGGAAATGGCAAACTTGATACCATTTGCAAAAAACCTGTTTACTTTCTTTGATAGCTTGGGTACACTTGCGCTATTTTGTTTTGGTTAAATTTTAAGAGCAGAAATGGGAGGGTGGGGGTGGGTGGGTGGGAGCGGAAGGGGGATTAGTTTCCCTCAAATCACTTTCGACTATTAAAAAAGGCATCAGCCCTTTCTATTTTCAATCGAAGAAGCCCTTTTCAAAGTTCCCACGACAAATCCTTCGATACAAAGTGCCCTGGTCTAAACAAAAATAGCAACAAAAAATACTACATTATACCCACTTCGATCTTACTTCTACATTATACCCACTTCGATCATTATACCCACTATAAAAATATCAAGCCTTTCAATCACTTTCGAGTATTCACAAGGGCACTAGGACTTTCGATTTCCAATCGAATGAGCCCTTTTGGAAACGACAACGCTTTCTATAAGCACCTTATATGCCCCCAGGGCATAAATTACAACCCTTATCTTAAGGTCTGTTAGCGTGGTTGTCATCCTCTAAGACCAAATTTCCCGAAATTTCAACTACGTTAAACAACATGGCTATCTCAAAATTTTGATTGGATGTGTTTGGGAAAATGGTGGGCGTGAGAGGGCTGGTAGTCGCACTCCAATCAATTTCAAATATTAAAAATGTCCGTAGCCCTTTGGATTTCCAGTCAAATAAGTCCTTTTGAAGTTTCTACGACAAAACTTCAATAAAAATCTTAGATGCCCCCAGGTCATAACTTAAAACCCTTGTCATGAGTGCCGGGGGGGGGGGGTGTCATTCTCAAAGACCTAATGTCCAGAACTTTCTACTACATAGAACAAAATGGCCATCTGAAAATTTTGATTGCATGTGTTTTGAGGAATGGTGGGCGTGAGAGGGGGTTAGTTACCCTCCAATTCCTTTCGACTATTACAAAGGGCACTAGTCCTCTCAATTTCGAATTGTATGAGCCCCTTTTGAAGTTTTACGACAACTCTATCTATAAAAACCTTAAATGCCCCCAGGGCAGAACATACAAACTTTGCCCTTGGGGTTCTGGGGGTTTGTCATGCTTAAATACATACTTTCCAGAACTTTCAACTACGTTGAACAAAATGGCTATCTCTAAACTTTTATTGAATGTTTCTGGGGAAATGGTGGGCGTAACAGGGGGGTTAATTACTCTCCATTCACTTTTGACTATTAAAAAGGGCAATTTCAATTTCCAATCAACTGAGCCGTTTTTTAAATTCGTATAACAACTTTCTATATAAACTTTATATGCCCCCAGGGCATAAGTTACAACCCTTGCACTGAAGGTTCTGAGGGGGTTATCATCCTAAAAGACCTAATTTCAAGACTTTTTGTCTACGTTGAACAAAATGGATTTCTCAAAATTTTGATTGGATGTGTTTGGGAAAATGGTGGGCGTGAGAGGGGCGTTAGTCGCTTTCCAATCACTTTCAACTATTAAAAAAGGCATTAGCCCTTTCAATTTCCAGTTGAATGAGCCCTTTTGAAGTTTATACGCTTTCAATATAAACCTTATACACCCCAGGGCATAGCATACAATCCTTGCCCTGAGGGCTGTGGGGGGTAGGAGTTGTCATCTTTAAAGACCTAATTTCCAAAACTTTCAACTACGTTGAATGAAATGACTATCTAAAATATTGATTGGATGTGTGTGGAAAAAAGATGGGCGTGAGACGGGGGTTAGTTACCTTCAAATCACTTTTGACTATTAAAAAGGGCACAAGCCCTTTGAATTTTCAGTCGAATGAGCCCTTTTTAAAGTTTCTACGACAAAGATTTATATAAAAACCTTATATCCCCCCAGGGCGCAGCTTATAATCCTTGTCCTGAAGACTGGGGGGGGGGAGGTGTCCTGCTCAAAGGTATAATTTCCAGAACTTTGAACTGTGTGGAACAAAATGGCTATTTCAAAATCTTTATTGGATGTGTTTGCGAAAATATGGGCGTGGAAGGGGTGTTAGTTGCTTTCCAATCACTTTCGACTATTAAAAAGGGCACTAGCCATTTCAATTTCCAATCGATTTAGCCCTTTTTTAAGTTTCTACGACAACGTGTTATATAAAACCTTATATGCCCCCTGGGCATAATTTCAAACCTATGCCATGAGGGCTGTGGGGGGGGGGGTTGTCATCCTCAAAGAATAATTTTCAGAACTTAAAACTACGATGAATAAAGTAGCTATCTCAAAGTTTTGATTAGATGTTTTGGGGGAATAGGTGGGCGTGAGAGGTCGGATAGTTGCCCTCTCATCACTTTCGACTATTAAAAAGGGCACTAGTCGTTTGAATTTCCAATCGAATGAGCCTTTTTTTAAGTTTATACGACAACGCCTTATATAAAAAACCTTCTATGCCCCCAGGGCATGAATTACAACTTTTGCCCTAAGGGCTGTGGGGGACTGACCTTAAAAACATAATTTCTATCTGGAAATCAACTACGCTGAACAAAATGGCAATCTCAAAATTTTGATTGGATGTATTTCGGGAAATGGTGTTCGTGGATGGGGTGTTAGTTGCCTTCCAGTCACTTTCGACTATTAAAAAGGGCACAAGCCACTCCAATTTCCAATTGAATGAGCGCTTTTTGAAGTTTCTACGACAACTTCTTTGATACAAATTGCCCTGCTCTAAAGGAAAAAATTAATAAATAATACATTATACCAACATCGTTTGTATATACCCCCAGGCTATAAATTAAAACCCTTGCCCTGTGGGTTTTTGGGGAGTGTCCTCCTCTTGACTTAGTCCCCGTTTCTTGTCTCGTTCTCGAGTGCCCCCGTTCTTTACTTAGGCTGTGCGATCGCGCAGCCTGTGATTTATACAACAGGTTTCTATATAAACTTTACATGCTCTAAGGGCATAACTTACAACCCTTACCCTGTGGGCTCTGAGGGAGTTATCATCCTAAAAGACCTAATTTCCAGAATGTTCAACTACGTTGAACAAAATGGATATCTCAAAATTTTGATTGGATGTGTTTTTGAAAATGGTGGGCGTGAGAGGGGCGTTAGTCGCTATCAAATCACTTTCAACAGTTTAAAAAGGCACTAGCCCTTTCAATTTCAAATTGAATGAGCCCTTTTGAAGTTTCTAAGACAATGCTTTTAATAAAAACTTTATATGCCCCAGGCCATAACTTATAACCCTTGCCCTGAGGGCTGTGGGGGGAAGGGTTGTCATCCTTAAAGATCTAATTTCCAAAAATTTCAACTACGTTGAATAAAATGACTATCTAAAATATTGATTGGATGTCTTTTGAGAAAAAATGGGCGTGAAAGGGGGGTTAGTTGCCTTCAAATAACTTTTGACTATTAAAAAGGGCACTATCCCTTTGAATTTCCAATCGAATGAGCCCTTTTTCAAGTTTTTACGACAAAGATTTCAATAAAAACCTTATTTGCCCCCAGGGCATAACTTATAACCCTTGCCCTGAAGACTGTGGGGGGGAGTGTCCTGCTCAAAGGTATAATTTCCAGAACTTTGAACTGCTTGGAACAAAATGGCTATCTCAAATCTTTATTGGATGTGTTTGGGGAAATGGTGGGCGTGGAAGGGGTGTTCGTTGTTTTCCAACCACTTATGACTATTGAAAAGGGCACTAGCTATTTCAATTTCCAATTAAATGAGCCCCTTTTGAAGTTCTACGACAACACGTTATATAAAAACCTTATATGCCCCCTGGGCATAATTTACAACTCTTTCCCTGAGGGCTGTGGTGGGGGGGGGGGTTTCATCCTCAAAAACTTAATTTCCAGAACTTAAAACTACGTTGAATAAAATGGCTATCTCAAAGTTTTGATTAGATGTGTGTGGGGAAAAGGTGGGCGTAAGAGGCGGAATAGTTGCTTTCTAATCACTTTCGACTATTAAAAAGGGCACAAGCCCTTTGAATTTCCAATTGAATGAGCCTTTTTAAAGTTTCTACGACAACGCCTTCTATAAAACCTTAAATGCCCCCAGAGCATAACTTACAACCCTTGCCCTAATGGCTGTGGGGGACTGTCCTCAAAAACATAATTTCTATCTGGAAATCAACTACGCTGAACAAATTGGCTATCTTAAAGTTTTGATTGGATATGTTTCGGGAAATGGTGGGCGTGGAAGGGGTGTTAGTCGCCTTCCAATCACTTTCGACTATTAAAAAGGGCACAAGCCACTCCAATTTCCAATTGAATGACCGCTTTTTGAAGTTTCTACGACAACTTCTTCGATACGGAGTGCCCTGCTCTAAAGGATAAACTAAATAAATAATACATTTTGCCAGCATCGTTCGTATATGCCCCCAGGAAATAACTTAAAACCCTTGCCCTGAGGGTTTGGGGGGAGTGTCATCCTCTTTACTTAGTCCCTGTTTTTTGTCTCGTTCTCGACTGTCCCCGTTCTTTACTTAGGCAGCGTGATCGCGCTACCTATGATTTATACAACAACTTTCTATGTAAATCTCATATGTTCTTAGGGCCTAACTTACAACCCTTGCACTGAGGGCTCTGAGGGGGCTATCATCCTATAGGACCTAATTTCCAGATTGTTCAATTACGTTGAAGGAAATGGGTATCTCAAAATTTTGAATGGATGTGTTTTGGAAAATGGTGGGCGTGAGAGGGGCGTTAGTCGCTATCCAATCACTTTCAACTATTAAAAAAGGCACTAACCCTTTCAATTTCCAATTGAATAAGCTCATTTTGAAGTTTTTACGTCAACGCTTTCAATAAAAACTTTATATGCCCCAGGGCATAGCTTACAACCCTTGCCCTGAGGGCTGTGGGGGAGGGGTTGTCATCCTTAAAGACCAAAGTTCCAAAACTTTCAACTACGTTGAATAAAAAGGCTATCTAGCAATTTTGATTTGATGTGTTTGGGGAAAAGGAGGGCGTGAGAGGGGGGTTAGTTGCCCTCAAATCACTTTCGACTATTAAAAAGGGTACTATCCCTATGAATTTCAAATCGAATTAGCGCTTTTTCAAGTTTCTACGACAAAGATTTCAATAAGAACCGTATATACCCCCAGAGCATAACTTATAATCCTTGCCCTGAGGGTTGTGGGGGAGTTCCCTCCTTAAAACATATTTTCTATCTGGAAATCAAATACACTGAAAAAAATAGCTATATCAAAATTTGTATTGGATGTGTTTGGGGAAATGATGGGCGTGGGGGGGGGGGGCTAGTTGCCCTACAATAACTTTTGAATATTAAAAAGAGCCCCAGCCCTTTTGAAATTCCAATCGAATGAGCTTTTTTTGACGTTTCTACGACAATGCCTTCTTTCAAAACCTTATATGCCCCCAGGGTATAACTTAAAACCCTTGTCCTGAGGGCTGTGGGGGAGTATCCTCCTTTCTACGACAATGCCTTCTTTCAAAACCTTATATGCCCCCAGGGTATAACTTAAAACCCTTGCCCTGAGGGCTGTGGGGGAGTTTACTCCTCAAAAACATATTTTCTATCTGGAAATCAATTACGCTGAACAAAATGGCTATCTCAAAATTTTGATTGGATGTGTTTGGGGAAACGATGGGCGTTGAGAGGGGGGGGGCGAGTTGCCCTCCAATCACTTTCAACTATTAGAAAGGGCATTAGCCACTCCAATTTCCAATCGAATGAGCCCTTTTCGAACTTTCTACGTCAAATCCTTCGATACGAAGTGCCCTGGTGGAAAAAAACACATTTTGCCCACATCGTTCTTTACTTAGGCAGCACTAGCGCGCTGTCTATGATAAGGGATGCCAGAAAGGCTTAGACTATTAAAGTAAAACTTTTGACAATTCTGAGGGGGATGCTCTACTAAATTGAAAAACACAAAATGCATCAAGATTATCAAAAGGATGTATTATCAGAATTTCAGCACTTGATATGGGTACTAACTCAAAGCCTCTCTGTGCTTTCAGAACCACTGTGGCTGTTTCTACATGGCAGATATGCTGCACCTACGTTATTTATGACTGGGACTATGACTACTATGGGCTACTATTAAGCATGACTGTTTGTGATTTTAAAAACCATTACAGGAGACAGGTACTATGTCAGGCTAGCACTACTGAGAAAGTAAAAGGTTATAAATGGGCTATATCTTTAATACCTTAGGATCAGCTAAGGGTAAAAACTTAACAATTACACGACAACTTTGCAAACACTACTGTGGCTACAACTACGACTTGGATGGTTTGGAACTACTCATAAGCGTGACAACTTGTTGCTGCAGCTGTGATTATTTGTGTCTGCTAATAAGACCTCTTGCAACTTGGACTATTTGTGACTGAAAGTACTTTTGACTGCAAATATAATCGAATATGATCACTTTTGGCTGTCACTAGGACTTCTTACGATTTCAACTTTGACTACAACTACTTATGACTGAGGCTATTTACAACTGTCACAACTTTCAACTGTGACTATCTGACTATCATTACTAGTGACTGTCATTAGTTAAAGTTACTAATACTTGTGACTGAGACTATTTGCAATCCTAACTACTTGCGATTGCAAATTCAAATGCAACTTCATTACTAATGTGACTTCTTGTGGCTCTAACTACTTACATCTGTAATTGCGACAGATGGTGACAAGTATGACACTAAGTGACTGCAAAGGCTAATGATTTCGACTGTAACTATAATCACTAGTGCTGCTACTGCTGCTGCAATCGTGACTTTAAACACTAACAACAAAATGCTACTAAAATACTACTGTATAACTACTATAGCTTCTACTGGTGAATGCTACTATGACTTCTTCTTTTGCTAAGCATATTTAACTAAATCAAAAGAGATTAACGGCATACAGCTAGTCAAAATCATATAGTAAATACAGGTTGTCCAAAAGTCTTATCAATAACATCTCATGAATGGCTAAGTTTAATAAATTGAGAATGTCTTTAATATTGGCAGGGATGTTGGACTTAATAAAAAACTCAAGTTGTATCCAAGTTGTTAAAAGGTCATATCAAAGTAAATCTGTTAAGATCTCAGAATCGGCTATGGGTATTAAGCTGAAACTTTCATAAATTACTAGGGAAGATTTAAAAAAAACAAAATAGCTGTTTGTTTTTGGTTATAATTATTCCTTAGTATTTATTTCTGGTCTTTTTTTAGTTTTAAATACTATAGAAATTTATTTTTGCTTATTTTATGTTAAATTGACTCTTATTTAACTTTGTTTTACTATTGTTCAACTCTTTTACTTTTTTGGAAAAGTTCTTTTTTTTAGATTTTTTTTTATAACAAGTATTTGATATTGTTTCTAAAGTTTATCATTTCCTCAGTATAAGAGTTGAAATATAACATTCTAATTTATTAGTTCTAATTAGTGTCTTTTCAAATTTTTAAGCAACTTCTTCAGCATTCCTTAAAAGCTTTGACCAAGTAACATTAACCGTTCTAGAGATTTTACAGATACCCCCTTTCGACAACCAAAATGCACATATAATCTTTTAATTGTGTTCAACATCCCCTAATATTTTCTAAAAGCTTCAACTTGATGGCCTTACAAAATTGCACACATCATTCTGACAATTTAGATGTAAATAGTGTCTTTTGATATAGTATAATAAATTAAATTGGGCTGTAAATCTTCAGATATTTCCCATGTGCAGATTTTACAACCTGTGCATATTTTAAATACCTGTACTTAGTTGTAAAAACCTGCATATAGTTGCACATAGATGCATATAATTGTATTTTGATTACAGTCTACCTATTCATAATATTAATTAAAAAAAAACTGTCCGAAAAATAAGTTTTTCAAAGAAAAGTAAAGGCCATTTCAAACTTAAGCTCTGTATATAAAAATACCTTTTAAATTTAAAACTCAAAACGACCAGAAATTACTATTAAAGAATAAATGAAACCTAAAACGAACATAAATTAAACAAACAATCATAGCAAAAAACAAACAACAAGTAATAATATAAATGAATATATAGATCTTAAAGCGAGTAATGTTTAGATTGAATATGAAAATCAAGCTTAAAATGAAAACAAATATTTTGCTATTAAAGTATAAAAGAAACTTAAAACGAACAGAAATTAAATAGCAAACAATGAGTACACACATGCAATACATATTAATGTACATTAATAAATGAATCTCAAGACGAGTGAAACTTAAATTGGATATGCAAATCAAGTTTGAATCTGATAAGAATAGCTACAAACAAGATTTTGGGTATCGCTTCACTGCAAAAGGCTAAAACCTACTGCGTCATTGGCGCTTTACTGAAAACAATTCTTTCATTAATTAAGATTTTAGGGAATAAATATCAGCATATGTATATTAAATTGACAATGCACATTTTTTTCAGTAAACTCATTTAAATTTTTTTTCAGTAAAGTACAAATTATATTCTTGCTTTTAGAAAGCATAGGGGTTTTGAACCCTACTCATATTAATTTATGCTCGTTTTGAGTTTGACTCTAATATTTATTTTAAAATTTGTTCGTTTTGGGTTTCATTTATTTATTGATACTGATTTGGGATAGTTGTATGCTTGGTAGATTATATGATAGTCCGGACCCCAGGTGTTGGAAGTGTGAATCATACCACGATGGAATGGGGCTGCTACGCGAATTACTCTACCCTCCACCCCCAAATTCACCATGCGGATTCAAAAATACCAATGGCACATGCTAGCGAGTAGTGGAACACTCCGAAACTTGACATTTTTTTATATTTTGGTGTTTCATGCAAGAAAATGCATGTTCCACAAAGTTTGAGGTGCAGTTTTCCGCTCAAATAGAAATGCCTAGAAGCCATAGAATGTTTTCATAGCAAACGATTAGTTACAAAAAATGGCAGAGATAAAAAAAAAATTACAAAACTATATGAGTCTTGAACAGTTTTGGAAGGTATAAACAAAATCAAATTGAATATTAGATATATAATTATATTAATTGTTTAAAGATCCATGAGTCCAAGATTTTTTTTTCACTGTAATTTTATTTTCATTTTCAATGCTGTAAGAACTGAAAAATAATAAATTTGTAATATACGAGTAATTCGTTTTCAGTGAAGCACCAATGACGCAGAAGGCATTAGGTTTTTACAGTTAAAAAAGGGGGCACTATCCAAATTTTTTTTGTAGTGAAACTATATTTGTCTTGACTAATCTTGAAAAGAACTAATAAGTTAAACTGAATATTTGATGCATAATAATATTAATTGCTAAAAGATCAACAGTTAAAAATTTTACTGTAATTTTAGTATATACCTTCAATATGAGGTAAAAAAGAAAATATTTTTAATATAATTCGTTTTCAGTAAAGCGCCAATGACGCAGTGGGTTTTAGGCTTCTGCAGTGAGGCGATACCCAAACTCTTGTTTGTAGTTATTTTAATTCGATTCAAACTTGATTGCATATTCAATTTAAGTTTCACTAGTTTTAAGATTTATTTATTCATTTACATTAATATATATATTGTATATTTATTCGCATTGATTGTTATTTAATTTCTGTTCGTTTTAAGTTTCATTTATACTTTAATAGCAAAATATTTGTTTTCGTTTTAAGCTTGGTTTTCATATTCAATCTAAACATTACTCGCTTTAAGATCTATTTAATCACTTATATTAGTACTTGTTGTATGTTTTCTGCTATGATTGTTTGTTTAATTTATGTTCGTTTTGGGTTTCATTTATTCTTTAATAGTAATTTCTGGCCGTTTTGAGGTTTAATTTTAAAAGGTATTTTTCTCTCCTGAGCTTAATTTTAAAATTGCCTTTACTTTTCTTTGAAAAACTTATTTTTCGGACATTGTTTTTTAATTAATTTTTGTTCAGTTTTGATCGCAAAAAGCTTCAAGTTTCTATGGAATGGGGGGGGGGGGTGCTTACTGTCCGATTATTTTTGACTTTAAAAAACGGATCTAGAACTTTCAATTTAAATCGAATGAGGCTTGTTTCAAAGTCTATACGATTACCTCTTTGATAAAAACCTTATATATGAACAATAGACAGCTTGCATATTTTGTGGACAGCGATTGACAACAATGAATGGATTGAAAAAATAGCTCCAATAAGGGGGTTTAGACCATTTCACTTGCTGACACAAAGTGATCACGACTGTTTGGAATTTACATTAATAGGATTTTGTGTATCAAAATAATTCTACATCTATCTCAGAGCATATATTTTAACCTTATAATTTGAAAATTACAATAGATTTCAAATTTATTCTTCCCATATAAAACCCCTTCACATAAGTTAAAAACCTCCTTTAATAAGTTATACACCAGGGCATAACTTACAACGCCTATCCCCGGGCCCGGGTGGGCTGTGTCGATACCGGAGTTTTTTGTTATCTGAACTTTGAGCTATTTGGACAAAATGTCAATCCCAAAATTTTGTCCTGCGGTATTTAGGGCGTGGAGGAGGGGGGGGCTAGTCACCCTACAATCTCTTTTGAATCTTAAAAATTGAACAAGAACTTTCAATTTTCAGTCAAATGAGACCTCACCAAATTTTATACAAGCTTCCCTTCCATAAGAAATAATGGGAAGGATTCGGAGAATCCTTAAATTACAACTCTTGCCCAAAGGGCTGTGGAGGAGTTGTCATCCTCAAAGACCTAATTTCCAGAACTTAAAACTACGTTTAATAAAATGGCTGTCTCAAAATTTTGCTTGGATGTGTTTGGGGGAAAGGTGGGCGTGAGAGGGGGGTTAGTTGCCCTCAAATCTTTTTCGACTATTAAAAAGGGCACTAGCCCTTTGAATTTCCAATCGAATGAGCTTTTTTTGAAGTTTCTGCGACACCACCTTCTATAATAACCTTATAAGCCCCCAGGGCATAGCTTAAAACCTTTGCCCTGAGGGTTGGGGGGGATTGTCCTCCTGAAAAATATATTTTCTATCTGGAAATCAACTATGCTGAACGAAATGGCTATCTCAAAATTTTGATTGGATGTGATTGGGGGAAGGATGGGCGTGGGGGGGGGGGCTAGTTGCCCTCCAATCACTTTCGACTATTAAAAAGGGCACTATCCCTTTGAATTTACAATCGAATGAGCCTTTTTGGAAGTTTCTACGACAACGCCTTCTATAAGAACCTTATATGCCCCCAGGTCATATGTTAAAACCCTTGCCCTGAAGGTTGTGGGGGAGTGTCCTCCTCAAAATCATATTTTCTATCTGGAAATCAACTACGCTGAATAAAATGGCTATCTGAAAATTTTGATCTGATGTGTTTGGGGAAATGATGGGCGTGGGGGGGAGGGGGGCTAGTTACACTCCAACCACTTTCGACTATTAAAAAGGGCACTAGCTCTTTAATTTCCAATCGAATGAGTCTGTTTTGAAGGTTCAACGACAACGCCTTCTTTAAAAACTTTATGTGCTCCCAGGGCGTAACTTAAAACCCTTGCTCTGAGGGTTGTAGGGAAGTGTCCTCCTAAAAAATATACTTTCTATCTGGAAATCAACTACGCTGAACAAAATGGCTATCGGAAAATTTCGATTTGATGTGTTTGGGGAAATGATGGGCGTGGGGGGGGGGGGCAAGTGACACTCCAACAAATGTCTACTATTAAAAAGGGCACTAGCCCTTTAATTTACAAACGAGTGAGTCTGTTTTGAAGTTTCCGTGACAACGCCTTCTATAAAAACCTTATATGCCCCCAGGGCATAACTTAAAACCCTTGCCCTGAGGGTTGTGGGGGAGTATCCTCCTCAAAAATAATTTTCTATCTGGAAATCAGCTACGCTGAACAAAATGGCTATCTCAAAATTTTGATTGGATATGTTTGGGGGAATAATGGGCGTGGAGGGGGGGGGGCTAGTTGCCCTCCAATCATTTTCGACTATTAAAAAAGGCACGAGCCCTTTAATTTCCAATTGAATGAGCCTGTTTTGAAGTTTCTACGACAACGCCTTCTATAAAAACCTTATATGCCCCCAGGGCAAAACTTAAAACCCTTGCCCTGAGGGTTGTGGGGGAATGTACTCCTCAAAAATATATTTTTATTTGGAAATCAACCACGCTGAACAAAATGGCTATCTAAAATTTTGATTGGATGTGTTTGGGGAACTGATGGGCGTAGGGGGGAGGGGGGCTAGTTACACTCCAATCACTTTCGACCATTAGAAAGGACACTAGCTCTATAATTTCCAATCGAATTAGCCTGTTTTGAAGTTTCTACGACAACGCCTTCTATAAAAACCTTATATGCCCCCAGGGCATAACTTAAAACCCTTGCCCTGAGGGTTATGGGGGAGTATCCTCCTCAAAAATATATTTTCTATCTGGAAATCAACTACGCTGAACAAAATGGCTATCTGAAAATTTTGATTGGATGTGTTTGAGGGAATGATGGGCGTGGGGGGGGGGGCTAGTTGCCCACCAATCATTTTTGAGTATTAAAAAGGGCACTAGCCCTTTGATTTCATATCGAATGTGACTGTTTTGAAGTTTCTACGACAACACCTTCTACAAAAACCTTAGATGACCCCAGGGCATAACTTAAAACCATTGCCCTGAGGGTTCTGGGGGAGTGTCCTCCTCAAAAATACATTTTCTATGTGGAAATCAACTACGTTGAACAACATGGCTATCTCAAAATTTTGATTGGATGTGTTTGGGGAAATGATTGGCGTGGGGGGGGGGGGGCTAGTCGCCCTCCAATCATATTCGACTATTAAAAAGAGCACTAGAACTCTCGATTTCCAATCGAATGAGCCCCCTTTGAAGCTTCTACGATGACCCCTTCCATATGAAGTGCCTCTGGGAAAAAAAATAATAATAATAAAACATTGGAGCCGTATGGCCTATTTATAGGCAACGCTACAGCGCTGCCTCTGATTTTACAGACTCGCGATTTTGAGAACCAGAGTGCATAAAGTGTCTTTTGATTTAATTCAAAATCTCATTCAGCTTTAACTGAAAATTTGAACATAATATTTGTGACTATGTTCAGTAACAACTGGAATGCACATAGCGTCCTTAAGTTTAATATCCCCTCTATAATATTCGAATATGTCACAACATTTGAATATTTTTTATGTTTGAAATGTGTTGGAAACATACGTGTTTATGTTTCAATAATGTTTCAAAAATATGTTTCAATTATGTTTCATTAAAAAAGATTTGTTTATGTTTCAATAATGTTTATGTAACAAATTATGTTTCAAATATTTTGTTCTATTATTACAACATGGAAAAACGAAATTGAAAATTAGAGTGAGTCTTAAGTAATCATTATAGATATATTTTGAATATTTGGTTTATTTTTATTAATTCTTTCCAAAGAAAATTTCAGACCCATATAGTTTTCAATTAAACACAAATGACACAATAGTCTTTAGACTTTTGTAGTTAGGAGAAGTAGAAGAAGGCTGTATTCAAATTCCAAGCCGTAGTAATTTTTGTTCGTTTTAATTTCGAGTTGGATATTGAAATTAATTTTTTCTCATTTTAAATTTTTTATTATTCATTTATATTATTACATGCTAGCCTATCTCTGTGTTTTCTAAAATTATTTATTTAACTTGTTTTCATTTTAGAGCTCAAATTATGATTGGAAGTTTTTTCTGCTGCTTTAAGCAGAAAGAATTTTATTTGATTTTAAGACCAAAAAGGCGAATTATGAATGCTTCTACTCCAACTGTTGTATTCACCACAATTACTCCCAATACTCCTGGATTTACTTGTATTACTACGATTCCTGCAATTGCTAATGCTAGAAGCATTCAACAGTCTTCAGGAAATGTTGACAGATCTGGTAAACTAAATCAATACACACAATGTTCATCTGGGCAATCAAAATGGCACTTCAGCCATTTCGAAAAAAAACGCAGTGATAAGGTGAAGCTTTCAAGCATTTTGATGGGGATGTTCAATTGAATCAAAACAAACTATGAACATATGGGCTGGGAAAGGGGACATTAAGAATATTTTAAAACTAAATAATAGGGTATGAAGCTAAGACTTTCAGGGCTAGTAATTCAAGCCTTCATTTTGATACAACTTCTACTAAGATCACTCATAATATTGCTGCATCTATAAGATTATATAAAAACACCTTAAGCACATCTAGTTTGTCATAATGACAATGGTGGGAAATCCTAGGAATGGATTAGGTTACAAAGCAGTAACTTTCAGAGAACCCTTATGTTGTTTTAAGGCTACATCAAAAGTCACTATGTCTATGCTAATTGTCAAAAGAGCGTATTAGCAATGTATAAAAAGCAGCTAAGCTTATTCAGCTGAAACTTTCAAGACTACGTATTCTACAACTTCTCTTACTACTATTGAAATAAATAAAAAAGGTTTAATTGCATACAAATTGTGAAAATAGCATAGATACAGTGTCTTACGGACTGAATAGGGTATTAAGTTTATTTTTCACGGAAAGTCGAGGAGAAAAATAAGTCAAAATGAGCAATGTGTATTCATATTGTCATAAAAGCATATAAACAATATCTCGGTAACAGCTAGAAAGTTTTTGTTCCAGAAATGAAGTTTTTCAAAGAAATGTAAGGAGCTATTTTAAACCAAAGATGAGCTTTCAGTATAATATAAATGACTTAGAAAACGACATTATGATATAAATCTAAATAAAAGTATAATATAAATTAACTTACTTGTTGGCCAAGTTTTGTCAATGCTGTCTAAAGATAGAAGCCTGTGCATATTCTGAAGCATGGTTATCTGTATAAATGTGTTAGTCTCTTCATCAGGATGCTTTGCAATTCCCAGTTTTTTAAAAAGACTTTCAAGATATGTCAGAGCCAAGTTACTCGTCCTTGGAGGAGATCGCCTAGATGGTGGAGAAATTGCCTGGTATACTTTCTGGTACAGGTTTTTTATTCCATACTTCCAAAGATGAGTCTGAAAAATTGATTATATGAATTTAAGTAAGCCAACTATATCAAATCTTAAAATCAAAAATAGAATTTGTGATGTAACAACTTAGTGCTGTCATACTTACTTATTAACTTAAAATGGGCCCAGGATTGCACAGAGCCTAAATTCAACTGGAGATCCCACAGATTTCTTGTTGTACGATTTTAAGCCGGCTTCAGCGATTTGTCTAGACCTGAGTAGATGTTTTAGTTCACGATCTGTACTGGTTCTTGGACCGTCACTTTTCAAAAGGCCAAGATAATTTCAATGTATTAAAGAATATGAAAATTTGTAACTGCGGGTAATAAAACGTTGAAATTAGCTATCGTATAGGTAACATTACATTGCTTGATTTAGAATTTACTAACTCAATCAGGAAGGATGGGGTACACAGACAGAAAGTAGGGCTCATGATGACTAAGAAAGAGGCTAAGTCATGTTCAGGTAGTTAAGGAATGAATAATAGAATACTAGCTGCTCAATTTATGACTAAAACGTGTTGGGTTACAGTCATAGTATTATTCGCCCTTGTTGAGCCAACAGACGGAGATATTAATGATTCAGATGAATTTTACTTACAGCAGCACGAAAAAATATACAGGATACTTGGTAAAAACACTGTGTTTTTATCAGGAAACTTTAAATTCCAGGCTGATAGAAACAGCGATAGATAGTGGCCATCCCTTGGTGAATCTAGTGTAGAAAAAGAAAACAGTAATAGTTATAGACTGCAGCCATTTTGTAGTATAAGAATTTGATTATAACCAATAAAGTATTTGGCTGTAAAATGACCCATTAGATAACTTAGTATTCACATGATGGGACGACATTTAACCTTATTGATTATGTCATTGTAAACAAAAGACTGGCAGGATTAATACATAATACTAGGGTATATAAGAGTGCTGTTACTGATGTTAAAAGTAAAGAAAACCATTTGATAGTATTTAGGGTTAATTTGAAGCCAAAGGCGGCCCTAATGATGCACGGGGTCTTACGAAGATACCACTACACAGGGCCTGACGTCGTGACCATATTGTAGTGGAAGCAATAATAATTTAGCCTCCAGCAGGAGTGGTAGCGATGTGGTTACTTGGTTTCAGTGGGAGGATAAGTCCCAGAGTGGGGACGCACCAAATTAACTAAAGAAATAAAAGAAAAGGGCATTTATCTGTTAACCAGGGTCAAAAGACCCTAAAAAAAGGGGGGGTAGACAGGTTTAGGGAGTTTTGCTAGTATTACAACCACTGGCCCCAATCAATATAAAGGGGACCCCACATTTGGAAATCCCAGCCATACATTACACGGCTTATTCTGGGAGGCCCATAATGATATTACAAAATCACTCACGTGCATGTAATTCATAACATATTTGGCCCTGTTAGAGCAGGGCCCCAGTAGACGTGGGACCTGGTGTGGTTGCACCACTTGCCACCAGCAAATGCTGACTCTGTTTGAAGCTTTTAAGAAGGTATAAAGTGGAGGCCATGAATAAAATTGCTGAACACCTGGAAAATGCTGCCTTACGGCATAATAGAAAAATGGTGTACTGGCATGTTAATAAACTGAGAGGGAATAGTCAACTTGGACTTGTCCCAGTTAAAGGCAGGAACGAGACAACAGTTACTGATAAAGAAAGAGTTAATTGATGGGTAGAACATTTTGAGAATTTATTAAACAGTAAAGAGTAACAGGAAAAGATGTAGAGAAGAATAAAAGTTAAGACACTCTGGATGTGAAGGTAAATTTATTTTGTGATGAAAAATTAGTGATAGTGCTAAAAAGGTTAAAAAATAATGAGGCTCCATTTGATGATAGTTTGTTAAATGAGCTTGTTAAATATGGTGACTCTGATATTATAAATAAGTTACTGAAGGTTATGAATATGATTTCTGAAAAAGGGGAAGTACTTGGTGATAACAAGAAAAATTCACTTAAACCCTTCTATACGAAAGGTAATAAAAGTGAGTAGGGTAATTATAGATGCATTAGTCTGGTACATGTAGATAGAAAATTATTTAACATGGTGATACTGTTTAGACTTAGACATACTGCAGACAAATTCTTAAGAGAACAGTTGGGTCTTAGGAAGGATAGAGGATGTGTCGACCAAATTTTCATTCTTAAGTTAATAATAAGAAGTGCCTGAGTAAACAAACACCATTAATCCTCAGTTTAATAGATTATGAGCAAGCGTTTGATTCAGCTGATAGAAGAGCTTTAGCAAAGGTCTTATCCTTGTAAGGTATACCGGACAAATATATTAAAAGGATTAGTGCTACGTATGAGAATAGCACTGCTGCAGCTAAGGTAGGAAATGAGGTCCGTAGCTGGTTTTGTATTCAATCAGGGATCAAGTACTATCCCCATTTATATGGATCATTTTGATGAACTTTATATTAGGAAGCATAGCAAAGGCAATAGGAAAACTGGGCATGAAATTGGGGAGTAAAACTCTCCTGGACTTAAATTATGCTTGCAATTTAAGGGTCTTAGATTAAGGTATTACCAAAATGAAGGAGGTTTTAGAGGTTCATGGTAAAAGAACAGGTTTCAAAACTTTTGTTAAGAACACTAAGTCACTAAGGCTAGGAATAAGTGAAGATGAAAAGGTGATATTGGGTAACGATTAGATCGATAAAGTAGAGTGCTTCGCTTAACTAGGTAGAACTGTTAGTAAATACGGTTGGTTCAGTGGAAAAGTTAAAATAGAATAGCAAAGGCCCAGGGTGTTTTTCAACAGTTTAAAAAGCTTTGAAGAATAGGAAATAAGTTTACGAACCAAAATTAGGATATTGGAAGCAACAGTGATGACAGTGTTCAAGTATGGTTCTGAAGCTTTGGGGCTGTGAAGACCTAAGGAAGATTTGCAAGATGTTAACCAGAGAAATGGCCTATTGCTAATTTTGGGTAACCGATTGACTGACTGTTTTTCAAAGAGCAGGCTGTATGAAAAGTGTGGTTCAATTCCACTTTGTAGGGCTATAATTAGAAAAAGGTTGAGATGGCTAGATCCTATTTTGTGGATGAAGGTTGACAGATTTCCAAAGATTGTTCTTTTTGGCTAATTGTCTAGGGCTAACCAAAAAACAGGTCTTCCCCATATGGAGGGAAAAGATGTTGTAAGGAAAGGTTTAAGAGAGTGTGAAATAAATTATATTTAATTTATTGAAGCCTGAGTGAACAGCATCGTACACGAAATATGTTTTTTCCTTAAACTTCTAAAACCTTGAGGATAACTTGTAATTCAAATACAATAAAACCTATCTTGACCATTGTCTCTTTTATAATCAAAAAATTGATAACTCAAAGTTGACGAGTCTTCAGTAAATTCATTTCATCGTAAATTTTCAGATAGTTAATTTACTTTCATTAGTCCTTTTTATTAATAAAGGTAACTATGGTAGTTTTCTCTCTTTTCTTGGTTTTTATAATGTTTTGACTTATGATGCTTAAATTTTCGAATATTTGGCTCTTTAAACGAGACTTTAATGCCATTATAGCTGTTCAGAGAGATTACAATGAAGGGTAGGGGAAAGGTAGTACATTTATTATCAGTTAGCCATGATGAGCCTTAAAATACATATCTGAGTTTGTATGGGGTGTTGTGGCTGATGCTATGACGAATATAAAACGTGTTGTTCGAAATACAATTTTTATGAAAAACCAAAACGACGGCTCGACTTTCGAAAGGCTTATCAGTAGTGGAATTATATTTGCAGTAGTTCGTGACTTGATCATTATTTTTGTTGGCTTGATCATTTACTTCAACTTTAATTGATCTTAAGTTTGATCTGCTCATTAATTTTAACTTCTGCAAACTTTAGATTTTATTCATTTATCTATAGTAGTATTAGCTAGCTGTGAGTTTCATTTGCTTATCGATGTTAATTTCTGTTTACTTTTGGTTTTATTTATTCACTAATTTTAATTTTCAAGTTTTGGCTTAAGCTTGAATTAAAATGACTTTATTTCTGCTTGTTTTTTGTATTGCTTTGACTCTTTAACTTTTCTTTTGAAAATTCCGATTTTGAAAACATTTCTTTAAAATCTATCACTTAGAGCCTTAAGATAAAATGCATCACTGTTCAACAGGTCTTTTGACTGAATAAGAGAGGCAGGCCAACCACAAAAGCAATTATCATCTATGCATACAGTCAAAGAAATATAACTTTTAAGCTGAAATGGCCACTGTGATAGTTACAAAACGTCAAAGTAGATATTATAATATGGTAAAAAGGGGTTTGGTTTATTTTCTATTGCTCTTGTTTCATATTCTAGGTTATTTCTGAGTGACATCTGACATTTTCTACAGAGAAATATGACTGACTCGTTTGTAAACGTTTCTAACTTTTAAAACAAGATTCGTGAACATTTGTTACGCTCAATATGATAGAATAACTGCTTTTGAGACTTTCACCTGTAAAAGCATCGTAACATCAGGGCCTGTCTGGAAGCCCATATTGTATGACTGCATAAGAGGTTCTTCTTGGTAGCCACCCATCACTGATGGTGTGTAAAGAATATAGCCAGCATTCAGACGTTTAGACCAACTTCCTCCGTGATTTGCACTTGAATAATGGTTTCTATAATCCGAAACCTTCATGAAATTTTTCGCTGCCTTGGCTTTACTTATCCTGAAATAAAAAATGTATGCTAAACAGCTGTTCATTTTACATATTATTGCTGTAATAAAAGGACAATTCAGAGCAGCATCCTTTGGCAAAAAGATTTTTAGGCTGTAAGTTCCATATTGAACAGTGAAAAATTTTTTTTTATTTCCAGGCACCTAGCCACTACCCAAAGAAAATGCTGGTGATCTTTCTAGCCCAAAAAATACTCCCCAAAAGCATCATACCAATGGACTCACAAGATAAAATAGACCCCCCTTTTTTTTTCTACTATAAACCTTTCTGGTGAAACAAAGAAAGTTCACACAACACAAGGTGCTTATCGCAGTGTCTCTGGGGCTATATTATTCATATATACAAATTTTATAATTTCAGCTATTTTGAACAAAATAAGCACCTTGAAATGCTGTTCTGAAGTCCTAAAGGGTTTCAGGAGGAACTAATATCAAGAGATGTTCTAGGAAGGGGGCTGGTTGATCTCCAATAGATTCTGACTAAAAAAAGACACTATAAATCTCAGTTCAAATTAAGTAAGCCTACTCCAAAGTTTCTACGACCAAGAAAGGGAAGGGAGTTGAAAAAGGCGACCCTCTCTTTTTGTTCAGAATAAATTATTCTCGAGTGCGTATTCAGTACTCAAAATTGGAAGGGTGGGATCACTTGTTCTGTAAAATTTGACTAACCTTATGATGTTATTACCTATTACTTTAATTAACATTGAGTCAAACTCTCATTAAAAACCAAGCAAATTTGAATTTAAAAGAAATTCTTATCCAAATTCCGATTTAAATAACACAGAGCCAATCTCTAAGTCATAACCAAGCAACTTTAAAATTTACAGAACTCTGCAATGTCTGATAAACTGAGGTAGCTTGGACTTGTTTTGTGAATGAAAGATGGAGATTGCCTAACATTGTACTTTTAGGCCTATTATCGAGATATTAAGAAAAATCAACCCTTAATTTGGCGAAAAAAAGGAGGTTGCCCCAATTCGGGTAGGAAAATTTGACAGTGAAGGATTTAAGGAAAATTGGAACATCTTGAGAGAGTTTTAAAAAGGAGGCATTAAATAGATTGGGAGATAGAAGGAGCGTACGTAGCTACGTTGGTCACAGGTGGCTTGATGCTGCTGTGTGATGAACTCCATTACTAGTGAAGCCATAGTAGAGTTTCTTTTTCTAAATAAGTAAGCAGTAATTTAACTAAATGAAATGTTTACAATATTATTAAATTGTGTGCAAACAAAAGCATTGGGTATCAAACGCAAAGCGCATTTTAAAAGATTTTACCCTCCAAAGTACCTTTAAGTGAATTTTTTCCCTTTTTGTTTTTAATTTTCCATGGACAATTTTCTAGTGCCGACAACCATACTTTATGATACCAGTTAACCCCTCTCAACCAGGAACGCAATAATTAGGCAAACTTAATTTTTTTTTTATAAATATTATTTATTTTTTTCATATTTACACAAAGGACTAGGTCGGCTGAAAGTATTTTTAGGGTGGAGGGGATATCTTCCACAAGATTTCTTTGTGAAAACTATCCTATATTGAAATACGAGGGAAAACATATTCTTGGTTTCTATAATACTTATCTTGTCGAATTATTTCAGTCGATTCGTTTTTTTCCATCCCTTCTGAAATTGAGTTTGGTGTTCCCCAAGTATCTGTGATTGGGCAGATATGTTCAAAGTGTAAGTCAGAACCAAGTGAATTTAAAATCGACAGAATTTCTTATTGCAGCTAAGGTCTGAAGTATTTTTATTGGGCATATTTTTTTCTAAATTCAATTTTGATATTAATGAGTTGAACTATCCATCAGAATCAAACAAATTAAAGAACACAACTATTTGTTTCAAATAGGCAAGCAAGTTAAATCTCTTTAAGCTTTATCTTACCCCGCTATGACCACTCAACTCTCAGCCACAGAAAAATGATAAGAATTAAAAGCTAATAAAACATAAAATAAATCCTATAGAATAACTTAAAATAAAACTGATAGTGGAATTAGATTAGATGGATTAAAATTTCAAATGAGATTCTGTTTGTTAAGTTGGTCACCTCCTCTTCAAAAGACCAACTTTATATAAAAAAAATCTATTGTTTACGGTGATAGTTCCTTTGGTAGCTACACTATTTCTGAATATTTATAGCATGAATTCATATATTTTATAATGGGAGCAGTCAAATTAATTTCTTTTACTTTATTTAAGCGTTTTTCTGCACTTTGTATCATTATTAAAAGAACCTGTTATTCAGAGCCAAATTACCAGAAACTGCATTTTCAAACTGTTTATAAGATGATCGTTTTTAAGAACAGCTTAGTTGCTTAGGCTCAATATGTCAATGCAAGGATACTTACATTTCTGAATACTGAACTTGATTTTCTGGAATTTCCGCTACAGTTGTGACCAATGATGACGCGAATGCAGCAACCTGGTCATTTTTCTCAAACCAGGAATTCCATGCAACCTTTTGCCAGGTTGCAAAGGTAGCGTTACTATGGAGAAGAACTGACAAGGCTGCCATTCGAACTTCTGGATTTTCTGCTGGGTTGTCATAAAGAGTGTCTACTAATGTCATAACCTGAAAATCATTAAAAACAAATAAAAAGTATAATTCGCTGCTAATTAATATTTCAATCCTCCCACTATTTGTTTTGTTCTACCCATAACTAAGGGGATAATTAAAAGAAAACATGTAATTTCAAGTGATTACTGGAATTTTGCCAAACACGTGGAATCAATATCCATCAAAAAGGGTTTCTTCTTCTCTTTTTTCGTCCTATTTGGGTTACTATGGATATTCTTTCGACTAATCTCATCATATTTTGAGTCCTGCAGTCTGTCTCTATAATTGATATCAAACTCCACAGCATATATTACCTAGCCTATATAACTAGAATCAATCGCACTCCAAACTTCAAACTTTCAAACTTCTTCACGTCAAAGTCAAGCGACTTTCCGTGGCAAGAAATGTTTGAAACTTTTTATTTGATTATCAATTCTTATGATATTTTTTAAATTATAGGCATCAGCAATAAATCACAGATTTTCAATTTTGAAACAATATGTCATTTAAGGCAATTATTTAGAAAAAACACAAAGGTAATTTAAGACTCGGTAATAGTAACACCCTAGTGGTTCTCTGGCCTTAGAATGATTAGGAGATGGTAGCCCTATTCCTTTCCGTGGTTTCTGAGGATCATTCTTAATATGAGTTGATTATTGATTTTTATTTACGTTCGTCTTAAAGTGGATCTATTAATTTGTGGTAGTATCTAACAGTGATCGTTATTTTTTCGAGCCTTTTTTTCTGAGTCAAAAATCTGAAATCTCTTATAAATTATGTAAGTATCACAGTTAGAACCATTTAATTTGATAAGAATATCAACTTTATATGTGCACTGCAAAATTAAATTTGAATGCCTAGTTTTAAAGAAGTTGAAAACAAACTTTTGTCCAAAGAAATGAAACTTACCCTGTCTCTATCCAAGTATGCATAGCGGTGCAAGGCTAAGACAGCGTGAGAGCGAACTGAAGGAGATAAATCAGCAACTCCACGAATATAAGGAAGGATAAGAGAGAACATTTCACTTGTTCCCAAAGTTCCAGCAGCCGTTAAAAATGCCATAGTTTCAAATTTGGTTGAGGCTCCATTGAGCAGTCCCTGAATAAAAAATATTGTTTTATTATGGTTCCCTGAAAGTCACGTTGACAGCCCCAGTTGTTTATCACAATTGCCTATCCATCCCTATTAAATATTGCTTTACCTGTCACTATTTTATCACTATTCTTGAAAATTTTTATCTATTGTGTTACTGTGCACAAAAACTAGACAGATGTAATTGAAATATAGACCTTTCTACATATGTTGATAAAATCACAGTCTTCATAAAATTCAACTATTTCATCAAATGTTGCATTCGGAATACTATAAGAATTTCTTGTTATTTGTGGCGAAGAATTTTATTTGAAGTTGAACTTACTGAGTTTTCTTTTGCTGTGTTTAGTGTTGGCTATGCTCTACTAATGTTAAATACAAAATGATTGCACACATGATAGATTAAATGAATTGATTTTTCTACAAGTAATCCTTGTCGTTAAAAATTTTGTTTCATTGGTTTGTTGCAATTTAACTCTTTTCCTTTTTTCTCTGGGAATTTTATTTTTATGCAACTCTTTATCCTCAAATGTATTCTCACCCTCCTCCCCTAACAATGATTTTTCTGTTGCCTTCCCCCATGTAACATTTTTGGTGGTTATCCATGCTTGATTGAGTGGCTAAACTGCAGTTCAGGATCATTTTATGGTCTCGCAAAGCTGTGAGGTAGTTGAATAAAAACTTCTTCCTGTAAAAACTCACCCCCCTCCCCTACACCTTCTAGTGAGGCATAAATTAGCTATAAACTATGCAAAAGGTCAGGGGATTGAAGATTAAACTGAAACTGACTCCAAAGTTATGATTAGTTAAAAATTGCACATTATGGCCTAATGTAAAAATTTGGTTATTAGGAAAAAAAATGTTTTGTGAAGTTTTATATTATTTTTGACCTATTTCTGAAAAACAGTTGGTTAATAGGGACAAATAATGCTTTTTTGAAGAAAAAAGAATGAGTAACTTTTTTATGATATATAGTATATTGCTTTGTCCAAGCATTATATGGGCTTGATTAAAGTCGAGACTGCAACAATTATCATATATGGAATTTGACTTTTCATATTTTGTTTTACTTTTGTACTATAAATAATTCTTTAAGATGGTAGATTACCAAATCATCTGTTTTTAGCAATCTTGATTTCATAGCTTTACAATCACAACTTTGTGATTGACAATCAAAAATTTGTGCTCTGTTAATAGGGTTAATTATCTTTTCATTAGATAACGTCGAATATAATATTCCTGGTCCTGTTCAGAGTGTGATCTTGCTATAAATAAAAATTAGCAACAAAATATCTTCATAAAGTTACGTAAAAGCCTTTTGCTAGTTCATCATTCTTAAAACAACCTTCTTTCAGTTCCAAGTATGGACTAGGACACTGCACCCACAAAATTATATGGACCGAAATTTTTGTAATTTATGCTTAACATTACTTGTTTTATACATTTTGGCCCCCACCCCTATTTTCTTCATTCCATGAAATATTTGCGAGCTCAAGTAAGTGTTTTGAAAACAAGATTCTATATTTTACTTGTTATGTGCATTTGGAAACGATTCCCTCCACTCTTTTGTTTGAGTTTAATTTTTAGATAAATAACAATTAGTGATTAGAGTGAATTAGACGCAGAAAATTACATAGATCACATATTGCTATTGCTCGTGCTGCAAATTAAACAGGTTAAATTACTTGCATTGAAATTTCAAGGAACTATTGTGTATGTATATTTCGTTTTTTTTTTCACCAAAACATATAATTTTCAGTCTCAGGCTTATGTCCCTGGCTTAAGTCTTGAACAAGCTATTCAGAATTTGTATGTGTATAAGCTCTTTTTCTTATAGAATTTGTTCACTATCGACCAGCTATTGTTCACTAAGCTAGCTTGACTGAAGCTTTACGAATATCTAGGGACCAACTAACTGCGTGTAAAATTCTTTGATCCAATTCAGCTAAAAAAACAAAAAAACATGACTCAGCAATGCAGTGATTTCAAAAACAATAAATGTTGCATAAACATAGCATCACAATACTGAAAAAAATATATTTTTACATCACTTGCCTTTTATCTTCAACTGAGATTTGTCAGCTTTAAGCCATTTAAGTCAAATGTTTGGCCCATGAGACCTCTTTCGGTAACAGGAATTCGGTAGAATGGATTTCTACTAGCATTTCGGGGAAAAAATATTTCATAGAGCTATGCGTTTAAAAATAGAAATAATGTGGATATTTCATGCAAGTTTAAAAGAAAATCCAATTGGTTAAGGTTGAAAAAAAGAAGAAAAAAAAAGATCCTGAACGAACTAAATTTTTTTTCATTTCGAAGACGAAGTGGCTTTTTTTTATCCTAGCTGCCTTTTGGTGGAATTACTTATCGTTTTCTCTTAGACCATGCTAATTAAGTAAGCTTACACTTTGAGAAATAGATAGCAGTCAAACCAAAGAACAAAACCTTTTGGCTCAAGAAAAGACTAGACAATTTAATTTGAACAAATTATTTACGGAAAATTTATTTAATGAAAATAGACTTTCTGCGCTAGAAACAGTTTTGTATAATAATATTTGAAGGTAAGACAAATAAAAAACATCTAAATATAAATAACTAAATATACAACATTATTTGAAATATAAACCATTATGTTGTATCTTTGTTCTTGCTTAAAAATTTAAAGTAAGAACTTTCGCTTGATGCGTGAGGGTTGTTAAGTCAGGAGATTTGTTTGTCATAACAAGTAAATTCAGACTTACTGTAATATACTCTACATATTCCTTGTAAACTGCGTCATCTTGACTGCAAAATCGTCCATACGTCCTTGTAGGAAAACGAATACTAGTTAGTTTATGTTCCGCACATGCATGAAACAAAAGCTCTGCCATGCCCATTAGAGCAGTTGTGTGCAGCTGAGAATCCTTTTCATTTCTTCCAGCAAATTTGACAAGATCCTTTGAAAAGAGAAATGATAACTTTTTTTTTGTATTACATTATAAATATCTATGACAAGATATTATATCTTGATATTATATTATCAATATCTATATCGAGTAAATTTCAGTAAATTTCAGAATAACAAGAGGTAGCTATGAATATAGATGATTTGTATGTAATATATATGTATGTGATGTATGTATGGAGTAATGTATATAATCAGAGAAGCAGAAAGCATATTGTTCAGGAAATAAGAACAATAAAAAAGAAACTAAAAGATGTATTAAACCAGAAATATTCTACTACGACGTTTGTAAAAAAGACTCTATTGATAGATTCTAATAAGATCGGTATGTATACTGTTTAGATCTGAATTTTAAATGAGTTTTAATATACTAGGGTTTGTTCCACCTCCCTGTTCAATATTGTAAATTTAGATGCAAAGTAGTTCTACAGACTTTTGGAAATTTAGTAATTGGAGGGGTCTTACACAGTTATAAGACTAAAGTATAATTTTCACAGCATTGCTTTCGTTCAAACAATTAAAACTTAAAGCCGCAGCTTTTTATTTAGTATCGGTTGTGGTATACTATATCGTTTTGGAATTAAAAAAACCTTAGGCTTGTGGTGGGTTGACACGAAAAAATTCAAAATTAGACTTATAACAAATTTCAGTTAAACCTTTTATTGAACACATAACATTTTCTAACTTTCCATGCTTTTCCAACGTTTTCCAAATAAATAACATTTTCTAACTCAATACTTTTTTCAAGATTCAAAAGAATCCAGTTATTATAATTTGCACAACAATTCAAGAATCCATAATGGCTGAAAGATCTTTTCTCTTAAAATCATTATTTGTATTTGTTTTTTCTCAATTCTGTTGTTATTTTAAGAAATAAATTGTCTCCAAGCAATATTTAGCGTTTATTATAGTGATTAATACGCTAATACCCCACTCCTTCTCAGCATATCACCATTTAAAGGCTTTAAAAATATTTCGGTTAATTTACGGTACTACTAGTTCCTTTGAAAAGCTACTCCTTGTTTGCTTAAGTTTTAAAATTGGTTTTACTTAATTTTATCTTATATCGACAGTATAACCTTAAGGACATAAGCCGTGAGATCTACTTTTTTAGACCCAAAGCGTTTGAAAAATAAAATGTTCTATTTTAAACAGAAAAGAAAAAGAACATGTTAGGACTTTGGACTATAGCTAAATTTAAAAAAAAGAGTTGTTTTAATTTTTGTCAAAACTTTAATTTCCATTGTAATTCTATTACAAAATGAGAGAAAAATTTGAAATTTATTTAATTCTATATGTGTATAATCAAAAAGTTGTAGAAAAAATTCCTATATCCTTTACCTTTAACTTTTTTTTATCTACTTAAAGTAAAGTTATCCATTAAAAATTTCAATTACCATTAAATCGGCTAAAACTTCTGTGCTTGGTATCTGGACATAATAGAATAAGCTCATAGCAATATTTGGTACATTAGGTGTAAATGCCGAAGATTTGAGCTCTCTACTCCTCAAGACGTCAGCAACATACTTGACCGTTGCAGGTGTACCAGCTGTTGCAAGCACATCCAATAAAAGAAAACGAACAGTTGAACGCTCGTCTAGAAAATACAGTCATATTAAAGTGTATTAGAGCAATGTTCATATGTATGTGTTATGACTTTAAAGTTAATTAAAAGAAATTTCTCACAAAATAAGTTATTCAAAGAAAGGAAAAAACGCTCTATTAAACTAAAGCAGAGTAGAAATAAAGTAATAACATCAAAATTGGAGAAAAATTAAATTCTAACTCAAGCGTAAGACACAATAGGTCACTGTCAATAAACAAATGAAACCTGCATGAACAGAATCAAATTTTACTAGTTTGTGTATGCTGTTTATGCTGTTGGCTGTGTCAAAACTGGTGTGTTATTCATATAATTAGTTTTTTTAGAATTCTCAATAATTTGTTATACAAGAAATATACTAGAATGACTTTGTATGAAGAAACTTATGACTGTGGAATATGAATATAATTATTTATTCTTCTCTTCGTCTCTAATGCCGAGATTGTACTTTAATGTATTTGATTTTTGCTAATAAATAAAAGTATTGACAACCACATTCTATAAAGAATTATATATATGACCCATTCTATTTAGTAGAATTAAGCGATCATGGTAACCAGCCCACGATGAAAATTAATGTGTCCAAAGAATTTGCTTTTTAAGCTGATTCAAAACAAATAAGATTCAGTAAGTTGGATTTTACCCATTCAAAGCTAAAGGCATGATAAAGGTATTTTTGAAGACCAAGCTGTCCTTTTCATGACTTACAATAAAATCTATAGTTGAATTAGAAGGAAATGGAAAACTTCTTTTTCTTGATAAATGAATAAAGTCTGGACTTGAAGATCTATTACAAACCAGCTAACAAAAATAAATATTTTTCTTTGTTCCAAAAAAACGTTGCCAAATAAAACTTCTGTTGATCATTCGTCTACAGAACGTATTTTTTTCATCATATTTTAGTGTTTTAGTATTTTCAGTTCCCCGAAACTTGTACAGGATAAGTTGTCTTTTCTGAGAGAAGTACTAATAAGTAACAATTATCCATGCTGGCTATATGACTAAATGGGAAGGTTAAGGCTAAAGTTATACTGTTTTACAAAATTTATAAACACGACTCCTGAAAGACAAAGTCCGTTAAATTAGAATGAGAAGCTTTCAAAGGTCTCGAAAACCTTTAGAGTGAATAGTAATGTATTGAGGAATGGGGGTAGGCCCTTTTAGTGTTAATTGGGCCCCTTACAAAGCTTGCTTTATTTATTTAATTAGTTCTAAAACGATATGGTTCCTTTTTATTAGAAATTCTTTCAAATTAAACCCTCCAAATCCTTTTAATAATGATAATAACAACGGTTGAGCTGTTATATTAACAGAGTAAAAATGTCAAGTATTTCTTAGGTACTGTATTGGTAATGCTTTGTTTTGGGTGTATCCTCTAGCAAGACACACAACAAAAAATACACACACAAAAAACACACACACACAAAAATAATTAATTTATATTTTTTTCCATAATTGAGTGTACACACTGGATTCTGGAGTAAAAATCATTCAAGATAAATATTAACTTACTTGCTACTTTTTGTGCTATGTCTTTAATTTCACTGAGTTTTAAGAGAGAGACATAATGGAGCACTTCGTGAAGTCTGTCAGTTGTGTCTATGTGACTATCATTGCATCCACGAGCAATTGAGGCAGCAACATCTCTGACAATTTGAATAATTTCCTCTTGAGTCTCTAAGATATTAACTGGGCGCGTAGAAGGTGCATCTTCAAAGCCAGGAGAAGCACTATAAGAAAATAAAAGTGAACAATTAAAGGCAATGTTAATCGTCTTTAATTACTACGCTAATTGTAAGGCTGTCCTTGCAGAATCTATTACGCTTATCGTGGAAACAAAATGTACTTTTACTGTTTTTGTCTTATGAACTTAATAAATAAGAAATTGCTCATATTTTCAGTGATGAATATCACTGTAGATAGATAGATAGATATTTATTACAAAACAAAAGCCTCTTTGGGCCATGGCAAAAACAAACACAGTTGCACATATAGTTAAAACACATGATAATAACATATATAACAATAACTAAACATAGCCCATAGCAAATAAAAATTCTATATATTAACTCTTAATTCAATTAGTTCCTGAAAAAAATCTCGGCTACTCTGGTAAAATTATTAATTTTTTATATTATGATAAATCATAACCGACAACTCGACACAACATTGATTTCAGCATACTGTAAATAGAGTTTTGGTCTTTAGAAGACATAAGGAGACCCATCATTATTCTCGTCTATATCCTTGTTTTAATTTTAAATTCCTTATTGATATTAATTCTGGTTTGTTTTAGATTCCTTTGTTTGTCGATTGTGGCTATGTTCATTTTACTCTTGAATTACTATTTCACTTTATTTTCGCTCATTTTAGGTCTAACATATCACTTGTTTTCTTTAAAAAACTTCACGTGCCGAAACTTCTACGCGTAAGAATAAGTATTACTACATTTTATTAGCTATCAGTGTACTTTTCCTAGTTTATTTAGGTAATTTGGGCTATTATGGTGACATTTTATCTCTATTTACACCTTCATATCTCAAAGAATTAATAAAAACACACATTTTAAAATAACATCATTTATTAGTCCTACTTATGTTTACAATAATTACTGCTTGTTTTAAATTTGACTTCATTATTCATTGCAAGTTTTGGATCCAATTAGTAGATAAAATACTGATTTTGACTTAAAAGTCAAAACTTATTTTTGACTAATTTGACTTCATTATTCATTACAAGTTTTGCTTGTTTTGTGTCCAATTAGTAGATAAATACTGGATTTTGACTTCAAAGTCAAGACTGATTTTTATTTAAATCTAAGTTCATCATTCAATGCAAGTTTTGTTTGTTCTGGGTCCAATTAGTAGATAAATACTGATTTAAATTATGAATTCTGATTTTTGTTCCTTTCAAAAATGAATTAATACTTGTTTTAATTTTGAGGACGTCTGTCTAAGTTTAAACTAACTTCTCCTCATCTTCGTTTGTATGTAAGTCCTTAAATAGTATCTAAAGTAGCTTTAAATAATTGTGTAAAAAGTATATTTATCCAAGAGAAAAGCAGCCCAGAGTAATGGAGAGAGAATAAAAAAGCACACTCGCAACGAGAAGGAAACAAGGGGAAGAGGTAACACTCCCCCTCCCTACCTGCTTAATTTAATTTTTTTTTTTAAATTGAATAGTCCGTTAAGGATTATGCTATCTTCTTAATATACTTGAAATTGAATCTCACTTAGCCTTAATATGTACTTACATTTCATTTTTGTTATTAACAGATTCTGGAAATTGATAAGCCAAAGAATTAAAAGTAATTGAATCTTCTGGAGCAGCAAGAGAGACCTCAATATTTCGAACTTTTAACAGATCTAAATTCAAGATTCCACCTATGGAAAGCTTCTGACTTTCAGTACCGAATGGTTTTACAATCGAATCATCAAATGCCTGGGCACGTACAATCCTCCAGTCTCCACCACCTGATTGACAGGCATAATAACGACTTCCAGCAGCTCTCTAAAAATAATGACGACAACCATCAGCTCTCTAGAAATACTAAGATACTGAAGATTCAAAACAATAAGGTTTAGTTTATTGGGCCCCACAGAGCTATTACAAAAGAAACGTGTTTGTCATTTATGATTTGGATATGTGTGTAATTGCAATTTTTATACGGACAAACAAAAAGCCTTCGCGTTGAGAAAAAAGAGGTCCCCAGAGGTCCCCTCAATCAAAATGGTGCAAAGGACATCATCAAATACAGAAACTTAGTTTTAAAAACTTATACAGTCATTAATATCTTTCTAATTACACAAAGATTTACTTTCATTTTCCAAAAGATTTTGTATATATTTATGCAGATTTTGATAGTGACAGGACGCATCTTGAAACAGAACTTAGGAATTAAATTTAACTAGTTTCTTCATCATTAATTGGAAATATACAGAACAATTAGAAATCAGTTTTATAAAACATAAAAATAGAGAACAAAATTGTCACAGAAGAAAGTCCAATTACAACTATGCAGTGTTTTCTAAGTCTAAAAAAAGTTCCAGATCTGAAAAAAATTAAAGAAATTTGAATAAAAATCAGCACAAATTAAACTAAACAGGATCTAAATATTGAAACCAACTAGCTTAAGAAAATGCAGCTTTTCTTTCAATTTTTATTTCAGAATATTGTTTCTATTTAAGTTTTCAAACCCCCCTCCCTCCCTAAAAAACCTACTGCTGTAGGAATGTTTCCAACATTTCGTGTTTACGAACTGTAAGTAAGGAGCGACATGGCTCAATAATACCCAAAACTCTAAGGAACATTAGAGTTAAACTTATTATGCTGATTCCAAGTATACAAGTTTCGTTAAGCTTAGTGTTACCGATCAAAGGCTACTAGCCTAAGAAAATTTGCATGATTTTCAAAACAAGACGTGAAATACGCCATAATTGTTCATGAATCTTAATGAAAACCACACACACAGGTAAAGCGTATCAGAAAACCATTTTATAGAGGTGTCAACCTCCTATCTACAAAAATGAAGTTTGAATGGAAATTAAAATTTCTAGTGTCCTTTTTAAGCGACCAAAACGATAGGAAACAACTATGCCCCCTCCCCCACACCTTTTGTCTGAAATGGTCCTATCAAAATTTTTAGATAAGCATTTTTTTTCACCATATTTGAAAGGCGCAATATTTATGCCTTTGAATAGAACAGCCCCCCCCCCTCCCCCCTCATGGGAAAGGTCTTTAAGTTATAAAATTTGCCCGTTGTTTACTCTTAGTATTTATTATTGGGAAGTATACATAAATTTTGGATGGGGGGATGGGTCCAGAGTTCTCTGCTGGGGGGTTTTTCCGTGGGGAAATTTTCTATGGGAAGGGAAGTTGCCAGGGAGTGAGCTTTTCAGGGAAAATATTACACTGGGAAAATTTGTCAGAATTCCTATACGAAATTGTTTTTATATGTCTTGTTTTCTAATTTCCGTCTCAATTTTACGCATAGAGATGATAAGGGTAATTTTTCAGGGTAGATTTTCAAAAAGATTGAATTGCTTAGATTATACATCCATGGGTAGGGGGATGTGGGGCCAGATTTCCTGGCATTATTTCAAAATGATCAGAAATTAAACAAAAAACAATTTTTTTTTACTAAAAGTAAGGTGCAGCATTAAAACTTAAAACGAACCGAAATTATTACATATATGAAGGGGATTAACCCCTCCTCAACATCTTTACGCTAAAGTTTTAATCTTATCCCAATTTCTTAAGAGTGACTCCTTAAACACAAGAGTTATAAATGTAGAACAATAAAAAGCTTCCTTTAAAGTACTAGAAAACTTTAGTCTAAAAAGAAAGGTGTTGAGGAAAGGGACAAACCTTTCATATACGTAGTAATTTCTGTTTGTTCTAAGTTTTAATTTTGCCCCTTACTTTCAGTTGAGAAAACTTATTTATTTTTTTTATTTAGTATCTTTGAAAGAGCTAGAACAAACTTTTTGGGACAAGGTTTTCAGGCTTGAATTTACCTAAGATGGACCAATGCTGAACAATATGAATTTATTTTGGTTTCTTGGACTATTAAGGCACAATAATTTTTAATGGAAATCTTTTCTAAATAAGAAGTTTGAATTAAGAATTAAATCAAAATCACAATTATAAGATTTTGAAAAACCTAAGTGAAAAATGAAAAGCAAAAAATTTTGAGCAGGGAGGACTTATGATGGGAGAAGAGAATAAAAATCGAGACATAGAAAGGTGAAGAAGGACTTTGGAAATTTGTGTTTCTAGTAGTTTAACAAGAAGGCTTCAAAAATATTAAGCCCTTTTTGTAGTGAAGGAATATGTTAAACTTGAAAAGTGAGTTACACTATCAATTTAGACTTTAAACAGGATTTCAAGAGAGTCACTTCCCGTAGTCCCCCAGTTTGTGTCAACCAAAAGTCAGTGAAAGCCAACTATCTGCATTTTAATGACTGTGCAGAAAGTCCAGATAGTACAACTGTCAAGACAGGCACAGCACTGATAGTTGTTCATCCATCTGACCAGAAAAAGCTACCTGTAAACTATATTACAAAGATAAGAAAACTAAAAAAATTTCAATGTGATACTTTAAAATTGCATGAACGAAAATTAATTGAAATAAAACATGAGGTCCTGAGACAAAAATGAACCCAAATATACAATTCTAAAACCGTAGCCGAAAATAGACAAAACAAAACCCTAAGGGATACTAATCAGATTTTTCTATGTAGAGTATAGCATTTGAAAAGTTTTACTTTTGTTTGAATATATATAATTTCTATCAAATTTTTCAATCAAATAGTGTAGTTACTTTTGCTGTTGTCGCCTCTGAAAAAGAGCTGATAGGGATAATGCATATTCAGATTTTGTTTGCTCAAAAAAATTACTATATAAATACATGTATCCACAAAATACCGAAAAAAATATTAAAGAATCATGGGGAGGGTGGAGATAAACATCAAGAGTCTATCGGCAGCATTTGTAATTGCGTTGCTTCGTGGTTCTTAAATTCATATACCCGTTTGTATGATTTTACGGGATTTGTCAAGTCATTCAATTTTCCTTTCGATGATTATTAAATGTTTTTTTTTTATTCAACATGTTCCCAGACATTTATATATGACAAAGCATATAAATAGAATATTGATCTAAAACAAAAATTAACAGAGCCTCAAACTTATTATCTCTAACTTGAAATAAAACAAAATAATTTAAAAAAAATAATAAACATATTTTAAGTGCACTATCTTTTCCATGTGTATTTATTTCAAATGTGAATGGTCCAATAATCCATATTGTAAAATCAAATACAACAAGGATCAAATTTGCTTCAAAGACTACTATAGAAAATGTGCGTTAAGGAAATGTGACTACTATATTTGCTTTAAGGAAAATTTCCAACTATAGGAAATATGCTGTAAGCAATTGTTGTTGTAGGTTCTTCTTATAACTTTATACAAATACTGTATAGAGCCGCTTACGGCAAGTTTAAACAATTTATATTACCAATTGAATCCACTTGCAGATTCAGCAATGTTTCAAATATTTTATGCTTAATATTCATTTAAATTATAATCTTTCTAGCCAAATTATCTTTTATCAGAATAATGAACAATACTATAGAAACAATATTCCCACAGAGGAACGTAATCTTTTCTGCAGTTAGAACGGGATAAAGTCCTTAACTTTATCTTTAACTTTAATGTACGAACTTTTTGTGTTATATCAGTTCTTCTTAAGAGAAAAACAAAATCAAAATTATTTTGAGTTTTATTTGAAAAAAAAAACAAACACGGTGAATATTATTGTGTCAAAAATGGTAATATGGGCTTCGATTTGTGCTGATGTCACAGGTAAAAAAAAAAAAAAAAAAATGTCGGTTGGTAACCTTGGATTTCTCGTTATTAATAATACTAAAAAGCTTAATTAAAAGCAGTCTCAGGATCCTCACTTCAAAAAATTCAACCAGAACAAAATTTGGTCCTGGTCCAACCTTTTTATTGTGGAGATTCTGAGACTGTTTTAAAAAGCTTTTTAGTTTAATTGAATGAGTGAGAATATACTCGAAAATTTATTTTGCATATTTGATAAATTTATTTTTTATTTCTTGACTTTGTTATTGTTTGTTTGAGCCTACCCATCATGTTTTTCTTTATTCGTAAGAGAAAGTAGGTGTAGGGATAATTCGTCTCTGGAAGCTCCCCCTCCTTAAAAAATCCCCAAATAATATTCTCTTCAATAAAAACTTCACCACCCTCCACTAAAACTTGTCTCACCCACTAAGTAATAAAATTGATTATGCTTTTAAATTTAAAAGTATTCGAAAACTTCCACCTGGCAAACAATTTTTGTGATACTACTCCCCCTGAAAATTCTCCAAATGCGAAAGAGCACCCCCAAAAAATCTCCTTCATAAGAGAATAGAGTCTTTCCAAAAAACAGATAATCCCAGACTGATTGAAGTTATAATATACTCTACATTTATATACATCATCACATCAATTTACTTTTGATTACATATGCAAAAAATTGGATAAGAGTCTGCTAATCAAATGCATTTGATAGGAAAAGTCCTTATCCCCTCGGGGAATTCCTTTCTCTCACAAAATTTTATAACCTAAATGATGGCAAAAGTGTACTTAAAAAATTTATTAAGTTTTTTAGTGATCAGAGGAACCAAGCATACAGGGCTCATAACACAACGTTCTATTTCATGGATTCGCAATAAAAAAAAAACACAACGTTCTAGTTCATGGGGTTTTCAAGTAAATTCTATTGTGTCCGTCTCGCCAATTCGTCCTTGTGTTCATCCCAGACAAAAAGAGAAGATTCCCTCGAGAATATAGCTTAAGCCAGACCGTGGTCATCTATTGTATGTCAAGCTGCCAATAATGAAACAAATAAGATCGTTCTGTTAGATCGTCCTCTTATTGAGCTGGAATAATAGTCTAGCATAGTCACCTCAACTTTACCCTATTTCACTTTGGTTATATGTGCCTGGCAGGAAGATGAAAAGCAAGAATTCCCCCATAAAATTCTTTGAATTTGAAAGAGGTCTCATCTGGAGTCCAGGTGCTGGTTTTTAGAAGAAATTTGATCCTTGAACCAAATAGTATGGAATCAAGTGATTCCATATCAAGTGATTATCAAGTGATTATATTTTGTGGTTAGTGGTTAGTGATATCAACTGATCCATTAAACTTTTTCTAGTGGTTAGTGATATCAACTGATCCATTAAACTTTTTCTAGTGGTTAGTGATATCAACTGATCCATTAAACTTTTTCTAGTGGTTAGTGATATCAACTGATCCATTAAACTTTTTCATTCCAAGACCACCTCATACTGCAAGTTTTTGTTAAATGTTTGCTTCGAGTGCATTTGAAATTGCGTTAAGTGTTATTTTCACAACCATTTTAATAAGTTTCGGTAAAAAATTCATAAAAATTTTTGGTTTCTAGAAGGTTGATTTTCAGGAAGCCAACTCTCTTTTAGGTATAATTCCCGAAAATTCTGGTATAGTGGAAAAATTGTGTGGCATAGTAAGAAAGGGACAAAAACAGGCTAACACACAAGTTATTTCTAGTTTATTGTAGTTAAAAGATATGGGGCTTAATTCTATTGCAAATGCCCCTTTAAGAAAGTCAAAGGGCTTGGGAGCCACGCAGCTTCTCCCAAGAATAAAAGTAAAAACTTTCTTTTGTCGATTATATTTCGTCCAATGCTTTTATCACTGTTGAAGATAGCAAATGATTTGATAATTCTTATCTAATTTGTGTATGCTATAAGCGAATAAGGTCCGCAATTTTGTTTGTGAAACACATTTTTCTTTTTGTGAATATTTTGCTAACCTTTTTTTTTTAGTAAATTTGAAAGTCTGATATTATTGTCTGTAAGTGGTTAGCTTTTTCAATAAAAAACGATCTTTTGTTGTCTACCTTCAATTAGGGACAAGTTGTTTTTTATTATTTTTATTTTATTATCTTTCTTGTTAACAGGAAAATGAAGATAGTATAGTTACAGTGCTGCTCTTTTCTCATTTAAAAAGAGTGACTTATCGTCCCCAAATGACTTTGATTACCATTTTTAAGAACAGTTTACTGTGTTGTTTATTTTTGTTACTAATTTTTTTTATTGAAGAGGGAACTGAAGGCAGCATAGATAGTGTTTTATTATTTTTTTATTTTATGATTTATTTTATAATTTATATTATTTTATAATATACTATTTTATAATATTATTATTTTTTCGAAGTCATTTTATTTAATATGGAACCCCATTAGGTGTAATTTAAAGTACCGTATGTATATTTATTTTGTTTGACTTATTGTTTTTTTTGCACGATTTTGATTTTTTTTTTAACTTTATTCGGGGATTTTTTAACCAAGCATAGGACTCATAAACACACATATGTATTCATAAATAAGCAAATTTTCAAATTGTATAGGTAAATTTTAAATAGATAAATAAGAATTTTCAGTAAAACCACTGTTTTGTTCTTACCTGAGAGATTGTGCCACATTTTGATGCATCCGGTCTACAAGCATGCATAGATGGTAGTATATGGTTGTAAAATGACTGAGTGTTAACTGAACAGCTATCCAAGTCAATTTGCTTATTTAGTTGGTATATTGGTGAAGTTTTTAAGCAAAATTTATGGACAAAATCATAGTTTTCATCAGTGAGAATCTGTGCTCCAGTTAGACGAGCTGTTCGAAAATTAACCTTGCAGTTTCCTAAAAGGAATGAAGGATATATATATATATATATATATATATATATATATATATATATATATATATATATATATATATATATATATATATATATATATATTGTGTGTAAAAGGTAATTATTTGGTTAAAAAGAAGAAAACAACTGTTTTCTTACTTTAGTAATTGAAATAACTAAGCCCATGAACAAGTTCTCGACCTTACTAACCTCTCCAATTACTTAGGATGAAGTATTATAACCCAACAATCATAGGCAGCGCAATCGCGCTGCTTAAGTAAAGAACTATGTTGGCACAATATGTTATTTATTTTTTGGTTTTTCCATACCAGGGCACTTCGTATCGAAGGAGTTGTCGTAGAAACTTCAAAAAGTGCTCATTCGATTGGAAATTAGAGTGGATAGTGCCCTTTTTAATAGTTGAAAGTGATTTGGGGAGAACTAACCCCCTCCCTCCACTCCCATCATTCCCCCAAACCCTTCCAATCAAAATTTAGAGATAGCCATTTTGTTCAGCGTAGTTGATGTCCAGATAGAAAATATATTTATGAGGAGGACGATCCCCCACAACCCTCAGAGCAAGGGTTTTAAGTTATGCCCTGGGGGCATATAAGAACGATGTTGGCACAATGTATTATTAATTATTATTTTTTCTTTAGAGCAGGGCATTTCGTATCGAAGAAGTTGTCGTAGAAAATTCAAAAAGGGCTCATTCAATTGAAAATTGAAGTGGCTTGTGCACTTTTTAATCGTCGAAAGGGATTGGAAGGCGACTAACACCCCTTCCACGCCCACCATTTCCCAAAACACATCCAATCCAAATTTTGATATAACCATTTTGTTCAGCATAGTTGATTTCCAGATACAACTTATTTTATTGAGGAAGAAACTCCCCCACAGCCCTCAGGGCAAGTGCTGTAAGTTATGCCCTGCTGGAATATAAGGTTTTTTATAGAATGCGTTGTCGCAGAAACTTCAGAAAAGGCTCATTCGATTGGAAATTTAAAAGAATAGTGCCCTTTTTAATAGTCAAAAGTGATTGGAGGTCCACAAGCCCCCCTCTCACGCCCACCTTTCCCCCAAACACATCGAATCAAAATTTTGAAATAGAGTCATTTTATTCAACGTAGTTTTAAGTTCTGGAAATTTGATCTTTGAAAATGACAAGCCCCCCACAGCCCTCAGGGCAAGGGTTATAAGTTATGCCCCGGGGGCATACAAGGTTCTTATAGAACGCGTTGTCGTAGAAACTTCAAAAGGGGTTCATTCGATTGGAAATTGAAATGGCTAGTGCTCTTTCTAATAGTCGAAAGTGATTGGAAGGCAACTAACACCCCTTCCACTTCCACCATTTCCCCAAACACATCCAAAAAAAATTATGAGATAGCCAATTTGTCCCACGACGTTCAAAGTTCAGGAAATTATACCTTTGAGCAGGACACTTCCCCCACAGTCTTCCGGGCAAGGGTTAGAAAATATGCCCTGGGGTTATATAAGGTTTTTATTGAAATCTATGTCGTAGAAACTTGAAAAGAGCTCATTCAATTGGAAATTGAAAGGGCTAGTGCCCGAAAATAATTTGAGGGCAATTAACCCCCTCTCACGCCCACCTTTCCCCCAAACACATCCAACCAACATTTTTAGATAGCCATTTAATTCAACGTAGTTGAAACATTTGGAAATTAGGTCCTTAAGGATGACAACCCTTAGCCCTCAACCCACAGACTCCCCCCACAGCCCTTAGGGCAAGGGTTGTAAGTTATGCCCTGGGGGCATATAAGGTTTTTATTGAAAGCGTTGTCTTAGAAACTTCAAAAGAGCTTATTCAATTGGATATTGAAAGGGCTAGTGCCTTTTTTAATAGTTGAAAGTGATTGGAGAGTGACTAACGCCCCTCTCACGCCCACCATTTTCCCAAACATATTCAATCAAAGTTTTGAGAAATCCATTTCGTTCAACGTAGTTTAAAGTTCTGAAAATTAGGTCTTTTAGGATGATAAACCCCCTCAGAGCCCTCAGTGCAAGGATTGTAAGTTATGCCCTGGGGGGCATATAAGGTTAATATACAAAGTTGTTGCAAAAATTTCAAAAAGGGCTCATTTGATTGGAAATTGAAATTGCCCTTTTTAATAGTCGAAAGTGAATGAAGAGTAATTAACCCCCCTCTCCCTTTCACCATTTCCCCAAAAACATTCAATCAAAGTTAAGACATAGCCATTTTGTTCAACATAGTTGAAAGTTCTGGAAAGTATGTATTTAAGGATGACAAAAGACCCCAGAGCCCCCAGGGCAAAGGTTGTAAGTTATGCCCTGGGGGCATATAAGGCTCTTATATATAGTTGTCGTAAAAGCTTCAAAAGGGGCTCATTCAATTGGAAATTAAGAGGGCTAGTGCCCTTATTAATAGTCAAAAGTGATTAATGAAAGTCGAAAAGTTAACTAACCTCCCTCTCACGCCCAACATTCCTCCGAACACATCCAATCAAAAATTTTAGACAGCCATTTTTTTCAACATAGTAAAAAGTTCTGGAAATCAGGTCTTTGAGGATGAAAACCCTCCCCAACCACCCATCCCTCAGGGTAAGGGTTGTAAGTTATGCCCTGGGGGCATATAAGGTTTTTACTGAAAGCGTTGTCGTAGAAACTTCAAAAGGGTTCATTTGATTGGAAATTGAATGATCTAGTGCCTGTTTTAATAGGTAAAAGTTATTGGAGAGAGACCAACACCCCTCTCACGCCCACCATTTCCCTAAACACATACAATCAAAATTTTGAGATAGCCATTTCGTTTAATGTAGTTGAAAGTTCTGGAAATTAGGTCTTAGAGGATGACAACCACCCTAAACGCCTATACGGTAAGGGTTGTAATTTATGCCCCGGGGGCATATAAGGTGTTTATAGAAAGTGTCGTCGTAGAAACTCAAGAAAAACTCATTCGATTGGAAATTGAAAGGTCTAGTGCCCTTTTAATAGTCGAAAGTAATTGGAAGGCTTGACATTTTTATAGTAAAGATCGATGTGGGTATAATGTATTATTTTTTGTTGTTGTTTAGACAAGGGCACTTTGTATCGAAGGAGTTGTCGTAGGAACTTTGAAAAGGGCTCATTCGATTGAAAATAAAAAGGGCTGATGCCCTTTTAATAGTCGAAAGCGATTGGAGGGCAACTAATCCTCCTCCTACGCCAACCCTCCCACTTGCCAATTATGTTTCAAAACTAAACGTTGCCTTAAGATTAAATCAAAATGCACTGTTTTAATGCTAATTCCCAATAGGGCATCTCAGCAGTATTCAAAGAACGACTTAGTGTATTATGTTCAAACTATCAGGGCAACTTCTGCTCTAAAAATTTAACCAAATCAAAATAGCGTAAGTGTATCCAATGGTATCATTGGATGCACAGTGGTATCGAATGGTATCAAGTTTTCGATTTCAAGTCAACTAAGGGAGGTATGAAACTAAATTAAACAGTACTGTTTGTGTCCAGATTTTTAAAAGGGTGTATGTTGTTGAAAAATCCTGAAAATTTTTCTCCAGCATACAAATAGCAGGCCAAACTATAAATTCTTAAAAAACGAAGATATTCGAAGTATAATTTCGATCTTCATTTAAAAGAGTGTGTCAATATAAAACGAACAGAAATTAATTAAAAAACTGTTTCCACAAAATAAGTTTTTCCAAGAAATGTAAAGATCTCTATTCAACCAAAAATGAGCAAAAATAAAATCAAATAATCTACCAAGCGTCAAACTATCACAAATCAGCATCGATAAATAAATGAAACCCAAAACGAACAGAAAATATAATAAATAACCGAGTGAAACTCAAAACGAGAAGAAATTAACATAAGTTGGGCTCAAAACCCCTTTGCCTGAGCACCTATCTCAAGGCCAGAACATAATTTGCACTTTACTGAAAAAAATACAAATGAATATGCATTGTTAGTTTAATATACATTTACTGATATCTAGTAATCAAAATATTAACTTTATTTTATTTATTAAAGTTATAAAAGTAAAAACATTTATATTTTTTTCAGTATAGTGCAGATTATGTTCTGGCCTTGGGAAAGCATAGGGGTTTTGATCCCAACTTAGGTTAATTTTCTCTCGTTTTGAGTTCGACTTGGTTATTTATTGTAATTTCTGTTCGTTTTGGGTTTCATTTATTTATCGATGCTGATGTGTGATAGTTTCACGCTTGGTAGATTATTTTATTTTATTTTTGCTCATTTTTGTTTAATGGAATTCATTATTTTTCTTTGAAAAACTTATTTTTTGGAAAAAGATTTTTTAATAAATCAACTGGAAAGAATTCCAAAATTCCTGCAAAAGTATCATTAATAAACGTAGACGGTCATAAGATTACAAGAACGAGAACCTCAAACCTAATGAAATATTTGCAAGTAATCACCTCACATCAGGGCTTCTCAGAAGAATACAGACTTGCCTTTATAGATTTCGACTTATTAAATCAAATAGTTCGGGGTAACGAACTGCAAGCAAGGAGTAACCCGGCCCAATAGTAACCAAAACGAAATTTTTATACCGATAGATACATCAGAAGAATCGGATTCTTATGGTGATTTCAAATATATAATATATATATATATATATATATATATATATATATATATATATATATATATATATATATATATATATATATATATATATATATATATATATATATATATATATATATATATATATATATATATATATATATATATATATATATATATATATATATATATATATATATATATATATATATATATATATATATATATATATATATATATATATATATATAAAAAAAAAAAAATATATATATATATATATATATATATATATATATATATATATATATATATATATATATATATATATATATATATATATATATATATATATGTATGTGTGTGCGTAACACAGCTACGCACACTCCTCCTCCATCCCAATCTATTCAAAGCCTCCCTTTTTACACCCGCCCACGAAGTTCCCATTTCCTTTAAATCTTTCTTTATGACGTCCTCCCACCCCAGACGGGGATGACCTGCTTTCCGTTTAGCCCTAGACGGTTGGCCGAAAAGAACAATCTTCGGCAATATGTCATCCTTCATCCACACAACGCGCCCTAGCCACCTCAACCTTTCTTTCATTATAGCCCTAGAGAGCGGTATTGAACCACATTTTTCGTATAGCCTATTGTTTGAAATACGGTCTGTCAGCCGGGTACCCAGAATAATCCTTAAGCAATTTATCTGGAAAATATCTTGCAAATCTTCATCCGCTTTTCGGAGCGCCCATGCTTCAGAGCCATGTTTGACCACTGCCATCACTGTAGCTTCTAATATTCTAATCTTGGTTTGCAGACTTATCTTCCTATTCTTCCAAACTTTTTTTTTAACTGTGAAAAAACACCCTGAGCCTTGGCTATTCTAGTTTTAACATCTTCAATGCTCCAACCATCTTTACTAATAATACTATCAAGATAAATGCAGCTGCCCACTTGATCAACCCTTTCATTACCCAACGTCACCTTTTCATCTTCACTTATTCCTAGCCTTAGTGACTTAGTCTTCCTAAAATTATTTTTCAATTAAATTATAGCACCCTGAACTTGCAAAACTTCTTAAACTTCATTCATTTTGCTGACACTTTCATCTAGGATGCTTAAATCATCAGCATAATCCAAGTCCAGGAGACTTTTTCCTCCCCATTTGATTCCGTGGTATCCCATTGCCTTTCCTGTGCGCCTTAGTACAAAGTCCATCAAAATAATCCATTTAAAGGGGGATAGAATACAACCCTGCTTAATTTGAGGTTTAATACAAAATCAACTGCTAGCCTCATTTCCAACATTAACTGCAACAGTATCACTCTCGTATATACCATTAATCACTTTAATGTATTTGTCTGGTATACCATACAAGGATAAAACCTTTACTAAAGCTCTTCTATCAACAGAATCGAACACTTGCTCGTAGTCTATAAAAGTAAGGACCAAAGCTGTTTGAAAACTCAGGCACTTCTCAATTATTAGCCTAAGAGTGAAAATTTGGTCGACACATCCTCTACCTTTTCTAAACTGCACTGTTCTTCTTTTAAAACTTTGTATATGGCATCTCTCAGTCTAAAAAGTATCAAATTACTAAGTAATTTACTACCTACAGAAACCAGACTAATGCCTCGATAATTATCACATTCACTTTTATCACCTTTCTTATAAAGTGGCTTAATTAAGGTTTTCCTAAAATCTTTAGGTACTTCCCCTTTTTCAAAAATCATATTCATAATCTTCAGTAACTTATTTCTTACCTCAGAGCCACAAGATTTAAGAAAATCATTTACCACCCTATCAGCACCTGGAGCCTTATTATTTTTTAATCCTCTTAGTACTGTTGCTAATTCGGCCTCACAAAACATATCTTCCTTCACATTCAAGGTATCACAAACTTTTTCATTTTCCTCGATCTTTTCCTGCAACTCTATCTCGGTTAAGCAAATTTTGAAAATGTTCGACCCATCTCTCTTTTTAATTTTTTTCTTATCGCTAATTGCGGCCCCATTCCTATCTTTCACTGGGCCAAGTCCGGATTGACTACTCCCTCTCAATTTGTTAGCATACCAGTACAATATTTTTTTATTTTGCCGTCTAGCTGCATCTTCAAGACCCTCGGCAATTTTATCCATGGCCTCCACTTTACACCTCCTTAGTTCATATTTTAAAGCTTTCTCCACTTTCTTTACATTCCTTTTGTTTTCGTATGATCTATCACTCAGATAATTCTTGTACAAGCCCCTTCTCCTTTCTATTAAACATGAAGCTTTTTCACTAATATTCTTAACTACAGTTCTAGCTTTCTTCCCTAATACACCTTCAGCAACTTCACAAATAGTTTTTCTAAAATTATTCCAATCATCTTCCACATTATCAAATTTTAAACTCTCAAGTTTATTATTCAACTGCCCCTGGAAAATTTTCTCAAATTCTCATCCTGAAGTCTACCAACATCATAACTTCCCGGGAGGTAGTTTCTGTAACTTATATATATAAGTTACAGAAACAAATTTTTTTGCCGGTCTTTCAAAGTTTTTTTTTTCGGTATGAGCCCAGTCACTCAAATAATAATATCTCTCCCCTCTCCAAACCAAAAAATTCCATATGCTACCATTTTGGTACCCCCCAAATAACAAAAAAAAAATACTTTGGTGGAATTTGTTAAGCTTTAGTAAAACAACAAAACGAAAAGGATACAGAATGGAATTTCTTTTTTTAACTCTAGGGGTCAAGTCCCCTCCTTAGAGTGGCGTCACGGGTAAGCACAGAAGATGTAAAAACTTAGTTATGTTCAGTGTTTACTCTCACATTTGCCACTTTACAAACGAAATAAAATAGAACCAAATCCGAAATAAATTACCCTGTCTGTAGAAACATCTATATAAGAAAAAGAGTCCTAAGATATATAATGAATTAGCCTATCTGGTATAAATTTTTTTAATCTTTTTTCTCATTTTTCCACAGGAGCCCTAGAGACAATCTGGCACTAAAAATGACAATATGGCTCTACCTCACACTCGAGCCGTATTTTTTGAATATTTAAGTTTGAATTTTTTGTACTAGATAAAATGGAAAATACAAAGTGGGAAAAGAGTTCCGTTTGGAGACTGATTCAAATGACACCAGGATTTCCAAAAACCAATAAGGGACTAATTAAAGATTGTTGGTAATTTTGGAGAGTCACTTTTTATCACAGATGACTTTTAGGATTGAATGCATAATTTCTTAGTGGGTCAATTTTATGAGAATGCTATACATCAAACTTCTAACCCTAAGAACAATAAGACTTTGGTGAAGAGGGCAAGCATGGTATTACGTACGACATTTTTGGATAAAGAATTGGTCTGGCGTTCCTGTTTATAAGAATTTCACACATAACATTCTGGTTCTAAAAGAAAATGTATCTGAATTACGGAATTCTCATTTCACCTGCAAGAATATGATAAAATTCAAACGTTGTATTTCAAAGGTGAGGAACCAATAAGTTGGCAAAAGTTGAGGCACTTTGTACACCAGACAAGGTCAGAAATAAATTTAGAATGCGCGGGTTCGTTAAAAAAATTGGAGAAATTAGAATCCAATAGGATGAACTCATTGTGGAAAAACAGTTTGCATTTAATGGCAATTTTTCCATTTCCTCAACAAAAGCAAAAAAAAAAAAAAAAAAAAAAGGAAAGACAAGAGTTGTAAGACAAAACAACAGTTCAAAATTCAGTCTGAAAAGGGAGAAACTAGAGTCCAATTTCCATGTGATGATGCTTTGATTTGCTTGATTGAAAGATTGAAAAAGTGGGGGAGAGAAGCGGACTCGTCTCATGCAAAAAAAGACAAAATTGAAAAAATTGAGAACGTGTTTGGTATAAAGAAGAAGGGAATAGTGTTTGCGTCTTGGTGGGCAAGGATGTGTTGTTAAAAAAAGTGAAAAAATAATAATAATAAAAGGAGAGTTAAGAAAAAAATTATAGGGTTTAAGGGTTTAAGGTTTTACATTTGTAAGTTTATTGTTTTTTCATTTTGTGGTAAGGATTTAGGTAGAAGATTAGAAAATGGAGTTTTTAATTTTGGTATATGGAAATAGAGTAGATTTTAAGTTAAATATTTCGAACTTTTAATGAAGTGTTTGATTTTACAGTTTAATCAGAATTGTCAGATTATAATAGTTAGCTTCAGGATTTGTTCAGTATTTTTAAGTTCATTTATTAGGTAAGATTTAAATCTAAATGAATAGTTATAGTACTGGATTTTATGAATTTTTAGATTATTGATTTTAGATTTGATCATTTTTTTTAATTTTTGTTTAGAATTTATGTTAAGAAAGTGGAATTTATTTTATATGTTGAGGGGGATACGATTCACCTGGATTGTGAAGTATTTGATTTTTGGGAATTGTTTTGAGGATTATTTTAGCTACCTAATAACGCAAGGCCCAGCGAGAGTAGAGTTGTGTTGAAATGTGATGTATTAAAAAAAAATGGTGTTATATTTTTTATTTTTTATTTTATTTATGTAAACATAGTGAAAAGTGTTTTAAAGTGTTATAAGAAAGGTGAATATATTTTAGTACAAAAACGTATATGGATTGTAAATTTGTATTTTAATGTTATATGTTATAGGCCTAATGCACGGGAGCAGCACCTTGCAACCGTGGGAAGCTAGAATGAGAATTTTGAAATTGTTGTATGGTAAATTAATGGATGGAGAATCGTATGAATGAAAAAAAATGTTTTTAGGAAAGAGGTGGATAAAATGTACCAGGAGCGAAAAAATTATGCATGTGAGGAATTATAAAAGTGGAAAGCTATGGAACGTCGAGTAAGAGGTCAGATAGATATGCAGTAAAGTGAAGGAATAATAGAGAAATAGGGACAAATTAGATTACAAATAAGCAAAGAGTCTTAGATAAAAAAAAAGAAGAAAGAAACAGGATTGATTTTATTTTTCTTCTTTTTTCTTAGGAGTACGAAGAGGAAACAATAACCGGTTTGATTCTATCCATTACGTGATGTATCACCACTTATTATTGAGAAAACAAAAAGAAGAGGAAGCGCAGAAAGGAGGACCAAATACCGCTGGATAAAAGAAAGAAAAGACGAAGAACTTAAAATATGCGTTAGAAAATAATTTTGTATCTTTTCAATATTATAATCTATTTTTTATAAAAAAAAAAAAAAATAAGACAAAGTTGGAGAATTTTGCCTGTGCTTGAAGACAGTTATATTTCTGGTGGATCATGTTTTTTGAACAGTTCATGGTAATGAATTATACGTAAGGAGCGAGTTGGCTTGATAGTTGACACAACTCTAAAAACAGAATTTTTATAACAATTGATACACTAAAAGAATCCTTTTTTATGCTGATTCAATATATATCAAGTTCATTAAGATTAATATTATTCATCAAAAGTTACAAGCTTGAATAAATTTGATGCGAGCCTCAGCCTGAGCCAGGAGGGAAATATCCCCAAAATGTCAAGTAATGTATACGAAAATCACACTATCAGATTCAGCAGGTTAGAGAATCACACTGTAGATTTTTAAAAGTCATATATATAAAGTATGAAATTTTGAATTTTTTTTTGCCCGCAGAAAGATCACGGATAACTGTTTTTTGTCTTATTTCCAGGGATGATCTTTCCGGATCATTGATCCTAGAAAATTAGGAGATTGCTTACTCGATCAGAAATATAAATTTGTAGTGCTCTTTTTAAGATAACAAAAAGATCAGAAGGCAGCTAGCCCCTCCCATAGTCCTATTTTTCCCAAGGACGCCCAATCAAAATTTTCAGATAGCAATTTTGTTCAATATAGTCGAATTGTCCAATAGATTAGTTTTCAGGGATAATTTAACCCCCATACCCCTCGGAAAAGGGCTGTAAGTTACGAAATGTGACCTTTTTTTATGTATAGTATTTGTTGTTGGGAAGTATACAACCATTTTTTTTGTGGGGGGCCGATTTTCTATTTAGAATGAATTACTACAGTGAATGTTTTCTATGCGAACTAAAGTTTCCCATAGTGAGTTCCTGGGGAAAATTTGATAATATGGGTATTTGCCAAAAATCTCTTACGAAATACTTTTTATAGGTCTTGCTTTGTCTTTGCTAGCTAAAATTAACATGCGGAGATTTTCAAGGGAAATTTTCAGCGGGATTGAGAGGAGTTCCGCTAAGGGGGGGATTTTTCACGGAAAATATTCTACATTGATCATTTTTCCACAGGAGCAATTACCCAATCGGCTTGGAAGAATTGCAGGGAACAATCTTCTATGCAGGAAGGATATCTGAAATGATTAAAAACATATAGAAATAAGTATTTAAAAAATAAAACTATAATAAGGAGAATTTCATATAGGAAAAAGCTTTAAATTACGAAATTTACCCATTGTTTACTTATAGTATTTGTTATTGGGTAAGCAAAAAAATTTTCAATGAGATTTTCAACAAGGATAAACTGTCCTGGTGGAATTTTCCAGAGAGGGGTACCTTATGTAATAGGAACTTTACTTTCAGAAGATTTCTGTAGAGGCAGGGAATCTACCTCTGAGGGAAGCTGTATTTAACGTCATTATTTGAAAAATGAGGAACAACTTAATAATAATAAAACAAAAGTTTTTTTTCAACTGTAAATAAGGAGTAACATAAAAACTTGGAACGAGAAGAAATCATTAACTATAAAAGGAGGTTACCTCTATTCAAAACCTCACTCTGTACGCTAATGTTTTAACTTTATCCTCCAATTCTTTAAGAGCAAGTACTGAAACACAAGGGTTGTTGAATTAGAATAAGAAGATTTTTTTAAGTTAAAAACACTTAGCATGATGAACGATTGATCGTAGAAGGGGCAACCCCCTGTCAAATGAGAAATAATTTCTGCTCATTTTTGTTTTTAATTCTGCTCCTAAACTGGAAATGAGAGAGGAGAAAAGAAGTTAAATAGAAGAAGGAGGTCTAATTGGAAAATAGGATCAGAAGGACTTTAATGGGTTTTGAAAAAGTTGGGTTGTATTGGCAATATGGTTGGATTAGAAGAGCCTGAAAAGAGTGTTAGGTCCTTCTTATCTATTTTCTTAGGTAGATGGCTCCAATCATTGGGCCCTTGGGAGATAAGAGATTATTATAAGTTTCCTTATTTTGAAACTTTCTTACCAGTTGTAATAACAGGGCCTACACAAATTAAGGGGATATTAAATAAAAGCTGCGGATAACTCACCATAGACAAAGAAGATAAAGCCAGGTACAAACAAAGTTATTTCTAGAATACTTAGGTTTAAGTGGGTGCATTAAATGACGAATGTCAAAAGTATAGAAGGTCAGTAATAGTTGAGCTAAAGCTATAACTAGATGACATTTGCGTGTTTTTATTACAGTTAACTATAGAAATCACTGTCTTGTAGTGTTAGATTCAAGAAATAGAACAGATTTTGCGAAGGTAGTTGCCAGAAGTTGCAAGAAGTTAGTTGCCAGACGGGTACAGTTTAAAAGGTTTGAAACAGAAGAGGAGGGGGATACACTTTTTATATAAATCTTGATTAGCTCTTTGATACCTTTTCGTTTTTGATACTATTTATTTTATGACAATTTAAATAAAATATTGCTCAAAACATAAATTACTTTCGTTTCAGGGCCAATAGCATTCTGGTTTTTAGAAGATTTAATGAATTATAAAACTATTCGAGACTGAAGTTACTTCTCTGGACTTGCCAATTCATTATTACTGGCTGGCTGGTACGACTCAAAATGTCCATTTTTAATACTTTTAGTTTTGATTCATTTGCTTGTCTATATTAGTGTCTTTTTTTTCATTTTAATTTCTATTCCTTTTGGATCACCTTTATGCATCAATATTAATGGAAGTTATTAATTGAAAGTTTATTTTTCCTCGTTTTTCTTGATTGTTTATATAACATTTGGCTTTTATATAGCATTTTACGTTTTAAATATGATCATTTATTGAAAAACAACATGCAAACTTACATAGGCATAGCCCTAACTTCGTATCTTGAAGTAAAAAAAAATCTTTTCCTCAATACACCTTTTTTCGGCAAATATTTTCCACAATCAATTGCTAAAAGCACTTGCTCAATTAAGTTAACTGACAGCATAAGCATGGTTTGTTGTTTAGGAGTAGCAAATAAAAAGAACTTAGGCCTGCAAAGTTTCTATATTCTATAATCCTGGAAAAGCTCCTCTTTTTTATGCATTCATGTATTCATGTCATAACTCACCAAAAATTGTATTTTCATAAATATTCACCAAAGCATTTGCTTCTTTTTCATCTTGGTAGAGAACTTTTTCATACATAGGAAAGTTGCCACGAACTGCATCGGAGTTAAGCTGGAGTGATGAGGCAATACTCTTTTTAATGTTGATGACCCACGTTGGATCTGACTGTGAAACTTTAATATTTTCTACCTGGAAGAAAATATAAGACATCATAAGTTTTAGCCTATCTGCTTCATAAAATTAGTAAAGGTCAGTGTCTGGAATGTAGTTCTTTTTTCAGTTCTTTCATCCCTCAAAAAATTATAGAAAACTCAAGTATGACTTACTTCTTGTATGAACAACCCAAAAATTAAAGATAGAATTAAAATTAAAATTCAGACTTGGAATTCGGTCTTTAAATCAGAAGTAATTGAAAATAAGCTGTGTTTCAGTTTTCGGATTTATTTTTCTGTCGGTTGGTCAAATTGGGGTACAATTTTCCTTATAAGAAAAAGAAAATACTATGGAATTATATTTTTCCTCAAAGCTATTAGATTTAAAAAACTTACTTTCCCAAGTTCACCTAAGGAATTGGTAGAGATCTTAACCCAGAAGAAATTAGAGGCAGGTGTGGATTTTACACTTTCAGTGTGAACTCGGTGTGAATATTATGCGTGTAATTTATCAAAAGTAAATTACTCTGTTCACTTTTATCTTTAGAAGCGTTCTAATAAATAAAATTGAGCAATAGATATAAACCCTAAGGTTATTTGTTGCTCCAAGTGGACTTGTAAGATGAATGGTGATATTTATATTTTTGGGGAGAGTAAAAGAATTTTCTTAGAAAGCGGGGATTTCGTTAACGTTTTTTACAATTCTTACCCATTTCAGCCTTGGCTGCGTTGTTAGTAAAACACATAATCCTAGGTACTTCATTGAGAATAAGAGATTTCCCCACAGATGATGTACTGCAAAGGGTCAGCATTAAATCTCTTGATAAATTTGTCACCATAATGAAGGTCGTGATAATATAGCTGTTGCTTAAACTCACAATCCTATATATTGATAGGTTTGTCAGCATAGTGAAGGTTGTGATAAAATAGCTGTTGTTTAAACGCACAAACCTATCTCTTTATAGAAGTGTGAGGACAGTGAAGGTCATGATAAAATAGCTGTTGTTTAAACGCGCATACCTATCTTTTGATAGATTTGTCAGCACAATAAAGGTCGTGATAAAATAGCTGTTGCTTAAACGCACAATCTTATCTCTTGATAGATTTGTCAGCACAGTGACGGTCGTGATAAAATAGCTGCTGCTTAAACGCACAAACCTATCATACACAAGTGTAAAAAGCAAAAGAGTTCAAAAAATCTTGGACATAAGATAGCTGATAGAAAATCTGTCAGAAACCAGCTATGTGGAGTCTTTATCTATTTTAGTTGATTATATTGCACTATTGAATTTGACAAGTAATAATAGAATTGGTGAACTTTGTCTTTCAATTTGGGGGATCGAATCGTCGTCCCCGTTGTTCCAAGGCATGGCCTTATCTACTCAACTACCACGAGGTAAAATATTAATTTGACTAGTGAATGGTCAATTTTCAACTATTGGAAAGTCCAGAAAAATTTAAAGAAACTTCACTTAGGAGAATCATAACTGTTTTTTTTTGTATATAATTCAAATATCTCCTTTTTAGCTGCCAAACTTGATCAAAAACAAAGTAAAGTAATACATACCGTCCCGTCTTTAATACGAACTTGAAAAGGTCTTTCGATTGCCTCATTTTCTGAAATTGCCAGCTTCACAGATTGTTTTTCGAGATTGTAGTCAGCATTGTAAATATCAGTCGAATCACCAACAAATTTGGGAACAGAAGAAGCAGACACCTGATTTAACTGTGAAAATAAAGATACATTTTCTAAATAGAAAGATCTCGTATTTCTTCTGTTCATATCATGTAAATTTTTAATTAACTAATTTGAATTTAACAAACTACTGTGAAACCATTTTTCTCAGTAGCAGGATCCTTTCACCAGAAAAGCACCCTAAAATTTTCCTCTTTTACTATTAGTGAGCTACATGCTAGTTATCAAACGGTTCGTTATGATAAACTGTAAATAGGGAGCGATGTGGCTCAATAGTAACCAAAACTCTAAGAAACCAATTCTTGAAAACAATAAATACATCAAAATAATCAATTTTGATACTTTTCAAAATATGAAAAATTCATCAAATTTAACGTAACCCATCAAAAGTTAAGTGCCTGAGAAAATTTGCCCAATCCTTGAAAAGAGGAGAAACATATCCAACTTATCAAGTAATCTTAATGAAAATGACATCATCAGATTCAGCATACCTAAAACCATGCTGTAGGCTAGAGGTTTCAAGCTCCTATGTACAAAAATGTGGAATTTTTCATTTTTTGCCGGAAAAAAAGGTCTCGGATGCGTGTTTGTTTTATATATATATATATATATATATATATATATATATATATATATATATATATATATATATATACACACATATATATATATATATATATATATATATATATATATATATATATATATATATATATATATATATATATATATATATATATATATATATATATATATATATATATATATATATATATATATATTATATATATATATATATATATATATATATATATATATATATATATATATATATATATATATATATATATATATATATATATATATATATATATATATATATATATATATATATATATATATATATATATATATATATATATATATATATGTATATATTATTTTTTGCTAGGGGTGATCGTATCGAATCAGTGATCGTAGAAGATCGGGAGAGGGCTCTTTTGGTAGGAAATCAAAAGTTCAAGTGCCCTTTCTAAGTGAGTAAATATATTAGAGATCCACCAGCCTCCCTCCCATGCTCATTTTTGCCCCAAAGTCACCCCATCCAAATTTTTAGAACATTTTAAGCATGTTAAAAAATATAGTAACCATATCTTATTCAAAGGATATTTTTTAAAACGTTATATTTTTATATTTTTAAAACGTTATATTAAAACGTTATTCAAAGGATATTTTTCTGGTGGAGGGGCTGGGGCTAAGTTGGAGGATCTTTTCATGGAAGAATAGTTTGCGGGGGAAGAAAATTTTGTATTGAGGAGGAACCAGGCTTTGCAGAATTATTTAAAAAATTTCAGAAATTAAATAAAAAAATATCAACTGAAAGTAAGAAGCAACATTAAAACCTAAAACGAACAGAAATTATTACCTAAATGAGGGTGGTCGCCCTCTCCTCAATACTTCACTCTTTACACTAAAGTTTTTCTTAGCACTTTTAAAAGAACTTATTATCCAAATTTAACGGCCCTAATGATTCAGGAGTAATACTTAAATAGCTGGAACACAAAATAAAACCTTAGCATAAAGAGCAAGGCATCAAACGGCTGGTGGTAACGAACCGATAGTAAGGCGTAATGTGGCCCAATAGTGACCGAAACTCTAAAAAACAGAATTTTCCTATCAATAGATGTATAAAAAGAATCGACTTATTATGTTGTTAATTAACAAAAAACTTTTTCCACAAAATAAGTTTTTTAAAGATAAGTAAAGAACTGCATTAAACCAAAATGAGCAGAAATAAAATCAAATAATCTACTAAGCTTCAAACTACCACAAATCAGCATCTATAAATAAATCAAACCTAAAACGAACAGAAACTACAATAAATGACCAATGAGTCAAACTAAAACGAGCACACATTAACATGAGTAGGGCTCAAAACCCCTATGCCTTCCCAAGGCCAGAACATAATATTCACTTTACTGAAAAAAAACAACCAATAAATGTGCATTGTCAGTTTAGTATACATATGCTGATATTTATTCATTAAAATGGTAAAAGTATTTGATTTATTAAATTTATAAAAGTGAAAACATTTAAAAAAAATTATCAGTAAAGTGCAAATTATTTTCTGGCCTTGGGAAGGGCTTGGGGTTTTGAGCCCTACTTATTTATTGTAATTTCTGTTCGTTTTGGGTTTCATTTATTTATCGATGCTGACCTGTGGTAGTTTTACGCTTGGTAGATTATTTCATTTTATTTTTGCTCAATTTTGGTTTAATGGAGTTCATTACTTTTCTTTGAAAAACTCATTTTGTGGAAAAAGTTTTTTCTAATTAATTTCTGTTCGTTTTATATTGAGATAGTCTTTTCAGGAAAAAAGAAAATAATGGTTTAAATCTCTTTGGCTTTTCTTAAGAATTTATAGTTCGACCTGCTTTTTGTAAAATGGAGAAAATTTTTCAACAATTTTTAACAAAATACACCCTTTTAAAAATCTGGACAAAATAGTAGTGTTTAATTTAGTCTTACATCTCCTCTAGTTTACCTGAAATAGAAAACCTGATATCATTCGCAAAAAAAAAACAAAAAACTATCTATGCTCTTTGACAGCTTGGATACACTCACAATATTTTGATTTGGTTAAATTTTAAGAGCAGAAGTTGCAGTAGAAGTAGCCCCGAAAGTTTGAACATAATATCCTCAGTCGTTCTTGGAATACTGCTGAGATGCCTTATCGGCAATTAGCATTAACACAGTGCATTTTGATTTAATCTTAAGGCAACATTTAGTTTTTATATGACCACGCTTTTTATATAGGCCTTATATGCCCCCAGGGCATAATTTACAACCATAGCCCTGAGGGCTGGGGTTGGGATTTGTCATCCTCAGAGACAAAATTTCTGGAAGTTTCAACTACGTTGGACAAAATGGCTATCTCAAAATTTTGATTGGAAGTGTTTTAGGAAATAATGGGCGTGGGGGAGGGTGCTATTTGCCCTCTGATTACTTTTGACTAATGAAAAGTGCACTAGTCCTCACAATTACCAATTGAATGAGCCTTTTTCAAAGTTTCAACGACAACGCTTTCTATAAGAACCTTATATGCCCCAAGGGCATAAATTACAACCCTTGTCCTGAGGCCTTTGGGGGAGGAGGGGGGGGGGGGGTGGTCATCTTCAAAGACATAGTTTCGAGACTTTTCAACTACGTTGAACAAAATGGCTATATAAAAATTTGATTGGAAGTGTTTGGAGAAATGATGGGCGTGGAGGGCCATTCGCCATCCGATTACTTTCTACTATCAAAAGGGGCAATAGCCCTCTCAATTTCCAATCGAATGAGCTCCTTTTAAAGTTTCTACGGCAACACTTTCTATAAGATCCTTAGATGTCCCCAGGGCATGACTTACAACCTTCATCCTAAGGGCTGTAGCAGGGTTGTCTTCCTCAAAGACATAATTTCCGGACCTTTCAACTGCGTTGAACAAAATGGCAATCTCAAAATTTTGATTGGATGTGTTTGGAGATAGGGCGATTGTGGGAGGGTGTTAGTTGCCCCCCAATCACTTTTGACTATTGAAAAAGGGCACAAGCCTTTTCAATTTCCAACTGAATGAGCCCTTTTGTAAGTTTCTATGACAACTCGTTCGATACCAAGTGCCCTGGTCTAAGACAAAAAAATAATAATAATAACAAATATATTGTGCCAGCATCGTTCTTAACTTAGGCAGTGCTATTGTGCTGCCTATGATTCCAAATATATAAGATTCATTAAGTTTAGTAATACCATCGAAAGCTACGAGCCTGAAAAAATTTGCTAGATTTTCAAAGAAAAAAAGGGAGACACCCCGTGAAAGTAAGAGAATATTAACGAAAATCACACGATCAGATTCCGTGTAACCGAGAACCCTATTATAGAAGTTTCAAGCTCCCATTTGCAAAAATGTACCATTTTCTATTTTTTGTCAGAAGAAAGATCATAGATACGCGTTTATTTGTGTTTTCTTTAGGGGTCACCACATCAAACCAATAGTCCTAGAATATCAGATATGGGCTCATTCAAATGAAAATTAAAAGTTCTAGTACCCTTTTTAAGTGACTAAATAGATTGGAGGGCAACGTGCCCATATCCCACCTACCTTTTTTCCCAAATGTTATTTGACCAAAATTCTGAGATACCCATTTTGTTCAGCATAGTTGAAAAGCCCTGTAACTATGTGTTTGAGGATAACAAACGCCCCATAGTCTCTGGGGAAATGTTTGTAAGTCATAAAATTTACCCATAGTTTACGTATAGTAAATCTTATTGGGAAGTATAAAGACATTTCTGGGGGAGGGGGAGAATTCTCTGCAAGGGATATTTTCTATGGGGATAATTGTCTGTGGGAGGGAGGTTCCTGGGGGTTGACTTTTCAAGGGAAATTGTCAGGATTTCTAAACAAAATTATTTTTATTTGTCTTGCTTTCTCTTTGCTGACTCAGTTTTACCATTGGAGATATTAAGGGGAATTGTCTGGGGGAAATATTTATTGGGCTGAAAGTGTCTAGAGAAACTTTTCGTAGGTGTAAAGATTTTTCATCGGAAATATTCTCTATGGGAGAGTTTTCAATAGGATAAATTCTCCACAGGGAATTTCCTGCTGGAGCCCTTTATACTAGGGGGTGAAGGGGGGAGTATCAATGGAGGGGGGGTTTTGGTAGGATTTTTAAACTATAATTAATAAAAGTATTTTTCAAATGAAAGTGTGCTTTAAAAAAAATTTCAGCTGCAATCGTCCGCAAGGAACTGTCCGGGGGTAAATTCAAGCTAGAATGGAATTGTTTTGGGGGAATTTTCCTGGTAAAGAGGGATATATTTTATGTGGGAAAACTTTAGATGGAGGGATATACCTTAAGGAGAAGGAAATATCCCTGGAGGGTGGAGGGAGCCAGATTTCCTTGCATTGTATAAAAAAGATCATATATTAAATAAAAACAGGTTCTTTCAACTGAAAGTGAGAAGTAACATCAAAACTTAAAACGAACATATATTATTATGTATATGAAGAGGGTTAGCCCCTTCTCAAATCATTGCTTCGGGGGAAATTTTACACGAGGGAAACATTTCCAAAATTAATAAGTAAATTTCGTTTTAATTTTCAAATACGTTGAGCCAAATTTGAACCTTCATTAGTTGAAAAAACGTTCAGTAATTAAATAAAAAAAATATTTTTTTTTAACTGGAAGTAACGAGCGACTTTAAAACTTAAAACGAACAGATATTATTCCGTATATGAAAGGGGTTGTTCCCTCTACAATACCTCGCTCATTACGCTAAAGTTTGACTTATTGTCACAACTCTACTTTTTAAAGTAATAAATATTTTACCGTGAAGAGCGGGGCGCTGAGGAGGGGACAGCCCCTTTCATATATAGAATAATTTCTCTTTGTTCTATCTTTTAATGTCACTCCTTTCTTTCAGTTAAAATATTTCTTATAGGAAATTGAATTGAGCTTAAAGTATTAAGCTGAAACTTCAAGGCAACTATAGGAGCGTTGGATGATTTCCCCCCAACCACATATTGCACTCCCGGCCGAAGTCATCAAATCAGGATATTGGTACCTGCACAACGCTAATCATTGGTCAGCTTGTGAAAATTGTCAGTTGAGACATTTCTACAGTAATTTATCAAAAAGTTCGTGGTAACGAACTGTAAGTAAGGAGCGACCCGGCTCAATAGTAACTGAAACTCTAGAAGGATGGAATTTTTGCTACCAATAGATACATCAAAAGAATCAAACTTCATATGCTGATTTCAAATATATAAGTTTCATCGAGTTTAGTGCTTACGCATCAAAAGTTACGAGCCTGAGAAAATTTGGCTTATATTCGAAAAAAGGATGAAATAACCTCTAAAAATCATAGAATCTTAATGAAAATCATTATCAGATTCAGCGTATCAGAGAACCCTACTGTAGAAGTTTCAAGCTCCTATCTGCAAAAACGTGGAATTTTACATTTTTTGCCAGAAGAAAGATCACGGATGCGTGTTTATTTGTTTGTTTGTTTGTTTTTTTGTTTTTTTCCCCAGGGGTGATCGTATCAAACCAGTAGTCCTAGAATATCGCGGGAGGGCTCATTGGAACGGAAATTAAAAGTTCTAGTGCCCTTTTTAAGTGACCAAAAAAATGGAGGGCAACTAGGGCCCCTCCCACGCTCATTGTTTTCCTAAAGTCACCCGATCAATAATTTTGAGAATAAGCCATTTTGTTCAACATGGTCAAAAATATGATAAAAATGTCTTTTAGGATGACTTGATCCCCCAAAGTCCCCAGGGGGAGGGCTGAAATTTATGAACTTTACTCAATGTTAACATATAGTATTGGTTATTGGGATGTATACAGACTTTTTCAGAGGGGATTTTTTCTGGTAGGTGGGGGAAGGAGAGGGTCGGGGACTATATGGAAGGATCTTTCCATGAAGGACGTTTTCATGGGGGAAGGGAAATTGCCATGAAGGGGGCGCCGGACTTGCCAGCATTATTTATTGGTTATTGGGAAGTATACAACCATTTTCAGGAAGGATTTTTTCTGGAGGGGGGGGGGGGCTATAGGAGGGGATTACTATGGAGAAAATTTACGTGGAGGATGTTTCTGTGGGGTACGGGACCTTTCTCTGCAGGGGGCGCCGGATTTCCAAGCATTATTTAAGAAACTATCAGAAGTTAAATAAAAAAAACAAGTTTTTTCAACTGAAATGTAAGAAGGAATATTAGAACTTAAAACGAACAGAAATTATAACGTATGTGAGGGGGTTCTCCCCCAAGTCAATAACACACTCTTTAAGCTACAGTTTTTTTTTATTGCTTTAAAAATATCTATATATTATAATTAAAAGGCCTTTTTGATTCAGGGGTTTGTGAATAATAAATTTTTTTTACTTTTAACGTAAAGAGCGTGGTATTGACTAAGGGGAGAACCCCTTCATATAAGTAATAACATATACGTAATAAAAAAAAACAATAAAAAAACAAGCGATACGGCTCAATAGTAATCGAAACTTTTAAAAACGAAATTTTGATGTCAATAAATGTATCAAAAGAATGTGTTTATAATGCTGATCCTAAATATATAAATTTTATTAAGTTTAGTATTACTCATCAAAGGCTACGAGCCTGAGAAAATTTACTCGATTTTTTAAAGAGGGGGAAACATCCCCTACAAGTGAAAGAATTTTAATGAAAATCACACCGTCAGATTCAGCGTATCAGAAAACCCTATTACATAGGTTTCAAGCTCATATCTGCAAAAATCTGCAACTTTGTATTTTTTGCCAGAAGAAAAATATACGAATATAGAAGTTAGTTACGTAAGTTAATTTGTAAAGACATCCATTTAGCAAAAGAAAAGTAAAATTTTTATGCAAATAAAAGCTGCGTTAACTAAAAAAGATCAGAAATTAAATAAAAAAACAAGTTTTTTAAACTGAAAGTAAGGACCGACATTAAAACTTAAAACGAACAGAAATTATTCCGTATATGAAAGGGGCTGTCCCCTCCTCTACGCCACGCTCTTTACGCAAAAGTTTGACTCTTACTCACAAATTTATTTTCTAAAACAATTAAAAAATTTAGCGTAAAGAGCGAGGGGTTGAGGCGGGGACAGCCCCTTTCATATACAGAATAATTTCTGTTCCTTTTATGTTTTGATGTCGCTCCTTACTTTCAGATTAAAAAAATTGTTTTTTTTATTTAATAGGAAATTGAATTGAGCTTAAAGTATTAAGCTGAAACTTCAAGGCAACTATAGGAGCGTTGGATGATTTCCCCCCAACCACATATTGCACTCCCGACCGAAGTCATCAAATCAGGATATTGGTACCTGCACAACGCTAATCATTGGTCAGCTTGTGAAAATTGTCAGTTGAGACATTTCTACAGTAATTTATCAAAAAGTTCGTGGTAACGAACTGTAAGTAAGGAGCGACCCGGCTCAATAGTAACTGAAACTCTAAAGGATGGAATTTTTCATCGAAAGTTTTTTGATAAGTTTCATCGAGTTTAGTCTTACGTATCAAAAGTTGGGCGCCTGAGAAAATTTGCCTTATTTTCAAAAAAAGAAGAAACAACCTCTAAAAATTATAGAACTTTAATGAAAATCACATCATCAGATTCAGCGTATCAGAGAACCCTACTATAGAAGTTTCAAGCTCCTATCTGCAAAAATGTGGAATTTTGTGTTTTTTGCCAGAAAAAAGATCACGAATGCTTGTTTATTTTATTTATTTATTTTGCCAGGGGTGATTGTATCTATCCAGTAGTCCTACAATACTACGAGAGAGCTCACTCAAACGGAATTAAAATATCTAGTGCCCATTTTCAGTGACCAAAAAATTGGAGGGCAACTTGGGCCCCTCCCATGCTCATTGTTTTCCTGAAGTGACCCAATCAGTGACCCAGAGAAAAAGCCATTTTGTTCAGCATAATCGAAAATATAATAAACATGTCTTTGAGGACTGACTTAATCCCCAACTGTTCCCTGGGGAAGGGACCCGGGGAAGATCTTTCCATGGAGGATGTTTCTTAGGGGGAAGGGACATTTCTACGAAGGTGACGCCAGATTTCCCAGCATTATTTAAAAGACGATCAGAAATTAAACAAAATAAACAAGTTTTTTCAACTGAAAGCAAGGAGCAATATTAATAATTGAAACAAACAGAAATTATTAGATATATCAGGGGGTTCGCCCCTTTGTCAAAACCTGGCTCTTTACGGTAAAGTTTTCTTTTAGTTCTTTCAAAAGAGCTATTTATTATAATTAACCGCCTTTGTGATTCAGGGGTTTAGAACTTCGAACAAAATTGTAACTTTAGCGTCTAGAGCGAGGTACTGACTACGGGGGAACTCCCCAATATACGCAATAAAAACATGCAAATATAGAAGTTCGTTACGTAACTTACGTCAGGACAAAATTTCGATAAAGCCATTTAGCCAAAAAAAGTAAAAATTATATCCAAATTTTGTTTAATTATTCATGTACGGTGAGCCAAAATCAAAGCTGCATTAATTCAAAAACGTTCAGAAATTGAATGACAGAAAATTAACAAGTTCCTCAACTGAAAGTAGGGAGCGACATTAAAACTTAAAATGAACAGAAATTATTCCGTATTTCCCCTCCTCAACACCTTGCGCTTTAAGCTAAAGTTTGACTGTTTCTCACAACTCTAATTTTTTAAACAATAACATACTTCAGCGTAAAGAGCGAGGTTTTTTTTCATTTAATTCAACTTGAAATAGCTGATTGATTATTAAGCCGCATGAAAGTGAGCCAACCTAAATTTTTTGTTTTGACAACCTAAATTTTTAGCAGAAACTTTTATAAGAAAGTTCTTGGCAGAAATTTTTATGAACTATTGTTGTTATCGATGATTATAAAAATTAATGATTTGACATTTTTTCTTCAATTTATGAAATTGAAAATTCTTTATTCATTTTGTTGTTTTACACTAATTACTCTGAGGTAATAAAATTTACTCACTCTAATAGCTAGTGTTGATTCATCAATAGCTTGAGCAACAAGAACTCCTTTGACTTGTACCACAGCAAATTGATTGCCCAAACCCCGTATAGTTGCGACGGATCTTCCCGTGTAGCTGTACTCTAGCTCTTGCCCTACTTTCCATCCAGAAGAAAAGCTCAGAGCTCCTAAAATTCAAAAGAAAATAACTTTTTGTCAAGCACATTTCAGCAATGGAAATGACGCTAGTCCATCACCATAATTTTGGCAGTGTAAAGATATTCTATTTTGATAGACTAAAAAGACAGATGAATACTTCACTGAAACTCACAAACATGCCCATCCGCTTGTGGCTGTATTCTCACTCCCCCTTGAGGTTCATCCCCAAAGGTTTCTTTAAAGTAAAGCACTTGAGAAGGGCCAATAATTGGCAGAGTTGACGACCTTTATTTGATTTGATCCTCAGACAATCTATCCTAAGACATTAAGTTCCCCAATCTATCCAAATAATTCCTTGATATTGCAGATGTTTCGACCAAAGACTAAGGGTAACTTATAAGAATGGGAAGTGAAAATAGCATCGACAAAAAACTATCAACGCCATCTAATTTTTTGATACCCTTGGCATTTGTAAGCTTTGTTATCCTTTACCTGACAGGAAGTGAAATCAGAAATTTATTATTGCCTTGATTTTCCCAAATACACCAATGAGTTTCTTATTCGTATTACTACACTGAAAGGAAGTCTTTTGTCGCCAAACATTAGATGATGTTAGTAGATTTACGTCGTCACTAGTGTCAGTTCTCACTCTTATAAATTAACAATGCTGTTTTGTTTTGACGCTCGATACAAAAAACAAAAAAATTTCTCACATTTGGCAATTTCGATCAAGGCAAGTTGTTGAGAGAAGAAGATGAATTCTTGAGTTCATGTGTATTAGCTACGAAGGTCAACCATTTCTTATACATACAGTATTTTCTATTAGAAAATGTATGGAAATTCTTTGAAAGAGGGGTTGGGAATTGCTGCCGGGAGGGATATTAAAAAGAAGATTTTTGTTGGAAAGAAAGTCTCAAGGAGAACTTTACTTGGGAAAACCCCAAGGGTGTAGCTCCATTATTTATATTGGGAAGGGGGGGAAGAAGGTCTTGCCCCCCTGCCAAAGAAGTTGAGCAGCTTTCACTGTTAAGTTGAGCTGCTTTCACTGTCTTCACTTTCTGTTATTATACTACAATAAGAAGACGTAGATGGTAATCAAATCCTATCCTCTTTCAATACTTTCTTCTTCTTGTTCCCCTATACATTACTTTTCCAAGTTAGTTTTGAGCCAATGAAAGAAAGCAAGGACCTCTACCCTTATAGTTTGTTATAACCAAGTAAAACTGATAAAATTATATTTTTAACAATGTTATGTAAAATATCAAAGTTGAGAGTGGGAAAAAACTGTTTTTTACGGAACTTGTTAAGGAACTAAAGGTTTGACCATCTTAGTGGCTCTTCTTACAGGGCTTCACTGTAGTCGTGGTTGTGACTACGACTACGACTTGGCAAAATATCTCCTTATATACGGGTTTCAGTGTCTCAGTCCCTGGCGGAATAATAGTTCAATTTGGATCAACTCTTACATCGCTGCGCCTACAGACGTGCTTATTCTGGATTAATAATTTACAGAATAATACATGCAGCATCCAAGCTGTTCCGATCTTGGGACCACATTTAAATACACACTTCCACTTGATTAGGAGGGGGGACAGCAAGGGGTTAAAATGTAAAGACAGCCCGTTTCTTCCTTAAGTTTTCAATTGGATATTTTTTCTCAAGTGATAACGAAGAAAAGTTACTATTTAGCAGAGATATTATTCGGTTAAATTCAAAAACAATACAGAGGACATATAAACAAGGCACATGCATCAAACAAACACAAATTAAGTGGTGGATTGGGCTGTTACTAAGGCTTAGAGCAACGAGCTGCTGCAGACGAGTAGTGTACTGTAAACAAGCTTTGCAAATTACTGTACTGTATAGCTAAACAGCTGTGAGACTAAACCTAACATTTTAACTACGCACTATTTTAAACAGCTTTTTCAAAAAGATCTCTGTGATGGGGTATACATTTATGGAAAGGAGGAGGAGGTACGGGATATTTCTTAAGTCTAAAATTCCTTTCTCCATGTGAAGCTCGGTCTCCTAGTGCTGAATTTTAAAACTGATAACAATTGATAGAGAGTATGGGGTGGTATCCCTCAGATGTGAGCAAAAATTTCTAAATTTTGAGAAAAACATGGATATACGTATTGCTTGGATTCACTTTATCCTGCTTGCCACAGACATTTTGTATAGAATACTGATACAGAGATAGAAGTCACACAAGTAGCCGTGGTGCTACGTGAAATGCGACTAATAACCGTAATAATCCTGAGTACATTTACGTCAATTCAGTTTTTGGAACCGGTTAAAAAAATATTTAGAAAAGCAAAAAAAGCAAGAAGTTAGCACGATATTGTATATAGAGGCATTTCTACCTTTATGCGCTAGTATGTGAATCCAAAACGCAAGGAATAGGACGTTATCAGCGCTTGTTAGCTGTTTAAATTATAAATAAGAGAATTCGGAGCTATATTCGAGTTTCGATTTAAATATTGAAAGTAAAAAATTAAAACAATTAAATTATTCCGGGACCTACCCCCCCCCCCCTTTCTAACATATATGACTAAACTACAACCGATTTGACCTATCTAGCTACATTACGAACATTATTATAAGAAGCACTAAGTAATACTTTCTTTTTCGATGATTTCTTTCTCATGTTTTCAATGCAAAAGATTCTTGTTTTCAATGATTTTGAAAACAATGATTTTGTTTGTAAGTGATTTCATTTCTGTTCTATTTGTCGATATAGAGGGTGTATTCATTTCTATTTTTGAAACTTTTAAAACAAGAAAATCCTGCCTTGAACTGACAGATTTTAGGAAGTAAAAGGCCCTAAACTATCAGGAGAACACATTTGAGCTGAGCAAACGAGACGAAACAGGGAGTACAGTACAATTTCCGCAATTTTACCATTAACCAGATTCACCTATTTACTGGATGATAAGGTTTCGAAAGTGGTATATTTGTATAAATAATAATGTGGAACATATTAGAAAGTGTAATGGACCCCTGTTTTTCTTGTTTTTTCCAAAAATTCGTTGTAACGAACTGTAAACAAGGAGCGACCCGGCTCAATAGTAACCGAAACTCTAAGAAACGGAATTTTGATACCAGTATATAAATCAAAAGAATTGAATTTTAATGCTGATTTCAAATATATAAGTTTCATCAAGTTTACTTATACTCAGCAAAAACTACGAGCCTGAAAAAATTTGCCTTATTTTCGAAAAAAACTGGAAACGCCCCTGATAAACTCTTAATGAAAATCAAACCATCAGATTTAGCGTAACAGAAAATCCTACTGTGGATTTTTCAAGCTGCTATCTGCAAAAATGTGGAATTTTGTATTTTTTGCCCAAAGAAAGATCACGGATGCGTGTTTATTTGTTTTGTTTGTTCTTTGTTTTTTTTTTCCAGGGGTGATCATATCGATACAGTAGTCCTAGAAAATTGAGAAAAGGTTCATTCGAACGAAAATTAGAGGTTCTAGTGCCCTTTTTAAGTTACCAAAAAACTGCAGGGCGAATTGGCCCCCTCCCACGCTCACAGTCAAAAATCTAATAAATATATATTTGAGGATGACTGAATCCACCACAGTTTCCAGGGGAAGGGCTTGTTACGGAAATAGGAATTTTGGATACAACGGTTGGATTTGGTAAAAGCGATTGACTAAGTTTTTGATTTTTTCGGACTTGGATAGGCCCGCAAAATTTGATAACAAAATAACCAACATCGAAGGACCGACGTGATAGACAAATACAAATAGAAGCACATATGCACATTTACAGCCAAATAGACTGAACAATATACGGTAAGAAATAATTAGTCTATATTAGAGCTTCGTTCTCTGCATCTTTACCAAACTAATATAGCTGATTATGCCATGTATCATGTCTTCAATGAACACACAGACTACAAGTTTCGCTATAGTGTATCTGCATGTTAAGTTGATTTGATTTTTTGGATGATTTTGTGTATATTGTATCATATTTTCTTAGCTTACTCATAGCAGAAGCATGAATTCAAAATAAAACTTTGAACTAATGATTAATTGGTGTTTTTTCTCAACTTAAAAGATATTATTATATAATGAAACAGCCAAGTTATTTGAGCTTAGCCTTAAAATATCTTATTTATTTCATTTTATATTTTTTGGGGGGGGGGGAGGGGAGTTGAGATGGCTTTTGAAGATCCTAGGTGGGCAGCCGCCTTTGCTCCATGGCAAATCTCGTCCCTGACCTCTAGCTTAGTATTGCTTTATTCTCTTCTATAGTAAAAACTTTTCTAAGTAAAAAGTTAAGCATAAAAGAACAATTCACCATAAATAGAACAAATACTTATGTTTTTACAGCATATCATAGTTTGTTAATTTATGTTCATCAAGAGTAGGATAAACATATTGCAATGCACTTTCAAAAATATAAGTAACCATACAGAGCATGAAAATTCTGTCTTCTGATAGAAATATAAATAGTTTGTCTATATATGTTGACTTCTGGCATACCCAGCTAAAGTTTATTTTCCATAAAAAAAAACTAAGTCAACAATGTATAGTATTTTAGCCATTTACTTGATAGACAAGCTAAAGAGGAAAAGCTGCCACATAAGAACAAAAGAATAGGGCAAAGCAGAGAAAAATAGATGTGCCAACATTTGAGTGAGAGCAGGGAAAATTTGTTCTATTTTATTTTAAATTCAATTGAAAATTTAGCTGTTTCAGGCAGCTAAGGTATTCTAAAGTTTTACCAGATCATGTTCTGCTCTCATCTGAATTCAGGCTTTTCCCTGCTATACCTCCTATACCAAATGGCCAAAAATGTTGGAGAGGCGGCGTGCCCCCTACCACCCAGGGTTGCCAGCTTTTTAGTCCATGAATGTGTCCCTGAGCATCCAAAAATTGTCATTTTTGGTAAAAATGTGTCATTCTTGAAGTCTCAAAAACTGAAGGTTCATTTTTTTGCCACTTGCAGTGTTGAACAAAAGACGCATTGCAAACCTCTTTCAAAGCTGTCAGTTAATATCAAATATTATGAAAACAAAAGAATCCATGTAAAACTTCCATTTAAACTGACTAAGTGTGAAAGCACAAAGGTATAAAAACCTGTAAACAGTAAAATATTTTCAATTTAATATAAACTGACAAATAATCAGCATTAATACGCGCAAATAATTATCATTAGTATTAAACATAAACTGAGTGCTCCTTTAAGCCTGTACAAACTTGAATCTAGCAGTGAAACATTCAATAAACAGCAATTCTCTGGTCGTTGTTATGATTGGCCTTTCCTTTTCAGGTAGAGAAAAATAGTTCTGTAAGAATGGAGGATGAGTTTTACAGAATGGAGGATGAGTTGGTGACAGTGATACTGATGATGAAAAAGAAAGAAGATCTAGGCCGGTGACAAAACCTGGAAGTTTTTCCAAGACTGTTCAAAAGAAGTGCGAACAAAAGTACAAAGTGACATGGGAAAAGGAGACTCAGTTTTTGGAATGGCTTGGTGGAGGGGCCAATCTGTCTGATGCACCATCAGACTCTATTGCAGAATGCAAGTATAGCACAACTACAATAAATATTGGTAGCCAAGGAAAAGTTGCTTTGATTCAGCACATGAAGGGCTAGAAATACAAAGAAATTGGGGAGAATTTTTGAAATCAAGAATATTGAAGCCTATTGGAACACTTTTTTTTATAAATCCCTAGAGGACAAGGTTCTGGAAACAGGGACAAAAATAGGAGAGTTTCTGGTTGCCAACAATTTGTGTTTTTAGATGTCAGACAAACTTATCCATCTCTTCAAGTCCCTACCTGGGAAGGATGTCCTAAACCGTGTGAAAGCAGGAAATCAAAAACTCACATGTATTGTTCGACAGGGATTGTACCCTACTATCAGCAAAAGCTGTTAAATGACCTCAAAGCCTCCACGTTCTCGATTATTATCAACAAAACAACGGACAATACTGTTTGCAAACAGCTAGCTATTTGTGTGAGTTCTGTAGGCAAGAAACTTGAGACAAATGTAGATGTCCTAGACATTGTCAGTTGTCCTGATGGGACAGCTGAAGGCGTGTTCTGGAGTCTTGACACTTGTCTGCAATCACTAAAGGATGTTGGTGTTGATCTTAGGAACTGGGTAGGCTTATATGCCGGTACAACAAATACAATGATGGGCATCAACAACAGTGTGGCAACAAAAATAAAGCAAAGTATGATTGGATCATTGTTATCAAATGCTAATGCCATTTGTGTCACCTCTGTGCTCAATATGCTTCGAAGATTTTACCGAAAAGTTCGGAGGATCTTTGCCTCACCTTGACAAGTCATATCCGTACCCGCCCAAAAAGAATGGACAAGTTGCAAGAGCACAGAAGGGCCGCTGAAGAGTAAGAGATGAAGTTTTAAGCCCTAGCTCCCACTAGATGGCTTTCCATGCAACAAACTGTGACAAGCATACTGAAAGCACGGGATACCATAGACGTTTATTTGCAAGAACTTGCTGAACAAGACACGACTCCTGGCAATGAACAGACATTTCTGACACTGAAGAATCTATACCAAAGGATTCCTTTCAAATTTGTTTACTATGCTTTGGGTGTATTCAATGATTTTAATACTCTGTACCAGGCAGATTCGCCACGATTTTACTTGCTTAAAAGAGAAGTACTAGAAGTTGTGAAGAGCCTTTGTCACAATTTCATGGTAAAATATTATGTGAAACAAATTAACTCTGTTTAGTGTGTGAACCTTAAAAGAGAAAAATTCTTCCTACCCGCCTCTAAGGTTTACCTAGAATTAGAAGCGACCACCCGTCTATTTTCCTTACAAAGAAAAGACACAAAGTTGGCGGAGAAATGCAACAGCATCAAGGATATTGCCCAGAAATTTTAAATTGAAGCTTTGTCCCAGCTAGTCTACCGGTTTCCATTTTATCACAATATTTACAACTTTGTAAACATTATAGACCCAAATATCACATCGGATGATGATATTCCATCGTTGCGGCTTTTTTGCAAACAGTTTATGTACCCCTCGTGGGCTTTTGGGCTGGTTGACAAAGAGTGGTGCGCATTGACGCTGCTTAGTCCAGACGACAGTTTGCTTTATGGTGAAAACCCGATTGATTTTTGGAACTGGGTGGCGTCCATCAAGACGCCAAGTGGAGTGCTTAAGCTCACTAGCATTTTTCATGTAATTCGGTTTATTTTTGGACGTCCCTGCTCAATTTTCGTTGTGGAAAGACTTTACAGTGTTCTGAAAACAGTAAAAAATGAAAAGAGGAATGGGCTCAAAAACGTAATTTTGGCTGCGACGATGTCTTTCAAGTATAGGATGAAGCGTAAAGGCCTCCCTACTTTTACCGAGAGTTGAAAGAAAAAAATAAAGCCCGTGAAAACGAATGTGACTGCGTCCGAATGCGTCGCTTTTTTAAGCATGGGGAAATACGGTGGGAATGGTGACGACAACGATGACTCGGAGTGTTAATCTTAGTATTTTGGTGTTTTCTCTTAAATCTCATTATTTGGTAATTTTCATTAAATTTTTCTGAATACAGTTTAAAGTGCGTCTACATTCAGCATTGTCTGGAAAACTGGGAGGCAGGTAGTAATCTGCACTAGTTAAAATCGAATAATTCAAAACATCAAAATGTAGGCGCTGTTCTTAAATAAAGCTTCAAGTGATTCATTTTTGCTACTATACCCTGCTTCAAATTAACAACTCAATATAATAAAAGTCAAAACATAAATAATGCGTGAAAAAGTGACTGGTTGGATGTCATTCAACCCAATCCTTTGTAACAATCATAGGCAGCGCACTAGCGCTGCCAAAGTAAAGAACGATGTTGGCACAATGTGTTTTTTTTCTCCATACCCGGGCACTTCGTATCGACGGAGTCGTCGTAGAAACTTCGAAAAGGGCTCATTCTTTTGGAATTTGGTGGGGCTTGTGCCCTTTTTATTCGGCCAAAGTGATTGGGGGGGGGCAACACCCCCCCCCCCGCCCATCCTTCCCCCAAACACATCCAATAAAATTTTGAGATAGATATTTTTTTCAGCGTAGTTGATTTCCCGATAGAAAATATGTTTTTGAGGAGGACACTCCCCCACAACCCTCAGGGCAAGGGTTTCAAGTTGTGCCCTGGGGACAAATAAGGTTTTTATAGAAGGTGTTGTCGTAGAAACTTCAAAACAGGCTCATTCGATTGGAAATTCAAAGAGCTAGTACCCTTTTAAATAATAGAAAGTTATTGGAGGGAAACTAGCCCCCCCCCACGCCTATCATTCCCCCAAACACATCCAATCAACATTTTGAGATAGCCGTTTTGTTCAGCGTAGTTGATTTTCAGATAGAAAATATGTTTTTGAGGAGGACACTCCCCCACAACCGTCAGGGCAAGGGTTTTAAGATATGCCCTGGGGGCAAATAAGGTTTTTATAGGTGTTGTCGTAGAAATTGCAAAACAGGTTCATTCGATTGGAAATTCAAAGGGCTCGTGACCTTTTTAATAGTCGAAAGTGATTGGAGGGCAAATACCCCCCCCCCACGCCCATCCTTCCCTCAAACACATCGAATCAAATTTTGAGATAGCCATTTTGTTCAGCGTAGTTGTTTTCCAGATAGAAAATATGTTTTTGAGGAGAACACTCCTCCACAACCATCAGGGCAAGGTTTTTAAGTTATGACATGGGGGCATATAAGGTTTTTATAGAAGGCGTATTCGTAGAAACTTCAAAACAGGCTCATTCGATTGGAAATTCAAAGGGCTAGTGAACTTTTTAATAGTTGAAAGTGATTGGAGGGCAACTAGTCCCCCCCCAGGCCCTTCATTCCCCCAAACACATTCAATCAAAATTTTGAGATAGCCATTTTGTTCAGCGTAGTTGATTTCCCGATAGAAAATATGTTTTTGAGGAGGACACTCCCCCAAAACCCTCAGGGCAAGGAATTCAAGTTATGCCCTGGGGGCATATAAGGTTTTTATTGAAGGCGTTGTCGTAGAAACTTCAAAACAGGCTCATTATATTAGAAATTCAAAGAGCTAGTACACTTTTTAATAGTAGAAAGTTATTGGATGGAAACTAGCCCCCCCACGCCCATCATTCCCCCAAACACATCCAATCACCATTTTGAGTTAGCCTGTTTGTTCAGCGTAGTTTATTTCCAGATATAAAATATGTTTTTGAGGAGGACACTCCCCCGCAATCCTCAGGGCAAGGGTTTTAAGTTATGCCCTGGGGGCATATAAGGTTTCTATAGAAGGCGTTGTCGTAGAAACTTCAAAATAGGCTCATTAAATTGGAAATTCAAAGGGCTTGTACCCTTTTTAATAGTCGAAAGTGATTGGAGGGCAACTACCCCCCCCCCCCTCCACGCCCATCATTTCCCAAAACGCATCCAATACACATAGTGGGATAACCACTGTGAACACTGTATTTGTTTTCAAGATAAGAAATATATTTTTGAAGAAGACAATCCCCCAACATCCACAGGATCCGGGGGTTTTATTATACCCTGGGGTCATCTAGTGTTTTTAAAAAACGCGTTCCCATAGAAAATTCAAAACAGGCTCATTTGATTGGAAATTCAAAGAGCTAGTACCATTTGTAATAGTAGAAATTGGTTGGAGGGCAACTAGCCCCCCCCCCCGCCCATCCTTCCCCCCAACACATCCAATCAAAATTTTGAGACAGCCATTTTTTTCAGCGTAGTTGATTTCCAGATAAAAATTATATTTTTGAGGAGGACAATCCCCACAACCATCAGGGCAAGGTTTTTAAGTTATGACATGGGGGCATATAAGGTTTTTATAGAAGGCGTTGTTGTAGAAACTTCAAAACAGGCTCATTCGATTGGAAATTCAAAGGGCTAGTACCCTTTTCAATAGTCGAAAGTGATTGGAAGGCAACTAGCCCCCCCCCACGCCCTTCATTCCCCCAAACAAATTCAATCAAAATTTTGAGATAGCCATTTTGTTCAGCGTAGTTGATTTCCAGATAGTAACTATGTTTTTGAGGGGGACACTCCCCCACATCCCTCAGGACAAGGGTTTTAAGTTATGCCCTGGGGGTATATAAGGTTTTTAAAGAAGGTGTTGTCGTGAAAACTTCAATAAAAGCTCATTTCACTGGAAATTCAAGGTGCTAGTGCCCTTTTTAATAGTCGGAAGTGATAGGAGGGCAACTAGCCCCCCCCACCCCTCATTCCCCCCAACACATCCAAAAAAAGTTTTGAGATAGCTATTTTGTTCAGGGTAGTTAATTTCCAGATATAAAACATATTTTTGGGGAGGACAATCCCCAACAACCCTCAGGGCAAGGATTATAAGTTATACCCTGGGGGCATATAAGGTTTTTATTGAAATCTTTGTCGTAGAAACTTGAAAAAGGGCTCATTTGATTTGAAATTCAAAGGACTAGTACCACCTTTTCCCCAAACACATCCAATCAAAATTTTTAGATAGCCATTTTATTCAACGTAGTTGAAGGTTTTGGAAATTAGGTCTTTAAGGATGACAACTCCTCCCCCCAGAGCCCTCAGGGCAAGGGTTGTAAGTTATGCCCTGGGGGCATATAAAGTTTTAATTGAAAGGGTTGTCGTAGAAACTTCAAAAGGGCTCATTCAATTGGAAATCGAAAGGGCTAGTGCCTTTTTTAATAGTTGAAAGTGATTGGATAGTGACTAACGCCTCTCTTATTGTTAATGACAATTCCCAATAAGGCATCTCAGCAGTATCCCAAGAACGACTGAGGGTATTATGTTCAAACTTTAGGAGCTACTTCTGCTGTTAAAATTTAATCAAGTCAAAATAGCGTAAGTGTATCCAAGCTATCAAAGAAAGTAAACAGATTTTTTTGCTAATGTCATCGAGTTTTCCATTTCAGACCTACTAGAGTTGGTATGAAACTAAATTAAACAGTACTATTTGTGCCCAGATTTTTAAAAGGGTGTATGTTGTTAAAAGTTGCTCAAAAAAATTTCTCCAGCATACAAATAGCAGGCCAAACTATAAATTCTGAAAAAACGAAAAGATTTAAAGTATTATTTTCTTCTTCCCTGAAATGACTATGTCAATATAAAACGAACAGAGATTAATTAAAAAAACTATTTCCATAAAATAAGTTTTTCAAAGAAAAGTAAAGAACTCTATTAAACAAAAAATGAGCAAAAAAAATCAAATAATCTACCAAGCGTGAAACTACCACAAATCATCATCGATAAATAAATGAAACCCAGAAAGAACAGAAATTACAATAAATAACCGAGTCAAACTCAAAACGAGCAGAAATAACATAAGTTGGGCTCAAAACCCCCTTGCCTTCCCAAGGCCAGAACATAATTGGCACTTTACTGAAAAAAAAACAAATGAATGTGCATTATCGGTTTAATATACATATACTGATATTTAGTAATCAAAATGTTAATATTATTTGATTTATTAAAGTTATAAAAGTAAAAACATTTATATTTTTTTCAGTACAGTATTTTTTTAAACATTTTTATATATTCATGATGATTTTTGGTAGTTTCACGCTTGGTAGGTTATTTGATTTTATTTTTGCTAATTTTTTGTTTAATGGAGTTCTTTACTTTTCTTTGAAAAACTTATTTTTTTGATTTTTTTTTTAATTAATTCAAATAAAAACGAGGGTGTTGCAAAAGAAGTAACAGAGGAGGAAAAAATCATGGCAAAGAAAAACAAATAAATGAAATATGTTCATATGGTCCAGAATCTGAGATCTGGACCCGGAATCTATAAATCAAAACCGAATTTAATTAGTCGAAAAATAAAACGTATTGTTTTAAACGACAAAGAAGATATTTTGTTAAACGTAAAAGGTCCTGAGTTGCGAAAAAAGTCGCCTTGAACAAATACTATTAAAATTCAGTCTACTAAGGCTTTACTTGTAACTTGGAAAGAAGTCAGAAAATGGGAAAACTTTTAGGGATTTGGGTATTTAAAATAGAGATTTCTAGGGATTTTCCCCCAGCCACTTGGGGACTGAAAAAATTTGAAGTAGAAACACTGATAATATAGCGTAAGAATCAATTTTGTTAACATTCCTGTTCAAATAGTAAGTACGACAACATACTTACTTCAGGATTGTGTTCTACTATAATTCTACTATTTTTTTCGAGCTAAAATACTTTTTTCCCACATTAGTAGAATGAAAGCACTGATATAGACGATTTCACGAGGAATATTTTTCTGGTGGGGAGGGGGTCGGCGGGGATGGGGGTTACGTGGGAGGATCTTTCCATGGAGGATGTTTTCTTGGGGGAAGGGACATCTATATGAAGGGGTGCCGGATTTTCCAGCATTATTTAAAAAATTATAAGAAACTATATAAAAAAACAAGTTTTTTCAAGTGAAAGCAAGGAGCAACATTAAAACTTAGAACGAACAGAAATACGAGAGTGGAGGGGATTTTCTGATTGAACCTTCTCTCTCAATTTCTCAACATTCCATTCATGTATTTTACTCGTCTGGCTTTTGACTGCATCTTCCAGATTTTCAGAAATTTCATCTTTGGCGTCCACTTCACACCTCCGTCATTCATATTTTAATATTTTCTGTACTTTTCTTACATTCTTTTTATTTTTATATGATCTATCTTTCATATATTACCTTTTTGATTGCCCATTTTAGGAAACCATCAGTGACTTCACAAACAAATTTCCGAAAATAATTCAAGTTATCTTCGATATTTTCAAATTTTAGACTCTCCAGTTTAGAATTCAAGTGTTCATAGACCTATCACTCAAATTCTCATCCTGAAGTCTACCAAAGTCCTTTCCAGAAGCACTTTACACTTACTTAATTTACTCAATAAAAGATAAAAGATCCAATGTTTAAATTTGACCTTAGATCAAAGAACAAAGTTCCTGGTTGAAATAACGTCCACTCCGTTTTAAAATTATTTTCACGCACTCAAGATGCTCCCCTTCTCTAGCTTTAACAGGGAAAAGTACAAAAACGGAGCTATTACCTCCCCTACACATAAACTAAGGGTTACTCCAAATAAAGGAAAAAATTATATTAATTGATGCGCTTCTCCTCCCTCTCCCTTTTTAATAATATTTCTATGTTCATTCAAAGCCTCACAAAGATTTAGAAAAATATAGGATCAGACTAAACTTTTTGAGGCGTCCTGGACCTTCCTTAAGATGCAGCATGACAAACCCAATTTTCATTCAAAGGCTAACAAAAACTTAGAAAAAAAATAGGATCAGAATGTACTTTTTGATGTATCAGGCACCCTCTTTAAGATACAGCATGACAAACCAAATGTTCCTTCATAATAACTGATGCACAACTATACATAACTTTTCTGCATCATTTGATCAGGCATCAGGTGAATTATCTTAGTTGATAGAGCATTAAAATAAATGAAAATGTTAACCGCTTTTTTTTTAAATTTCTTTTTTTTCTGATAAACCTATGTACTAGAAGTAGTCTTATTCACAGTCAAAAGTAGTCGCACTTGCCTATGGTAGTCGCTGGGTATAGACTACGTGTTTTTTTCTTCTTTTTTTTATATATATATAATTGATTGTGTTTAGAGTTCCATATCAGCTTTAGTCCTTTGAAATTTCTATAATCTAAATATTAAGTCGCAAATGTCTGCATTCTAAAAATTGGTAAGCTTTTGAGCGATTAGGCTAGTTTCTTTTAGGTTATGATAAGCAAAGACCTTTCTTTTAGATTCTTGTCATTTTCCATAAATTTAAAATTACAATCTAGCCTTAAAAGATTTTGAGGGGACTTTGTCTCAACTTTTTGCAATTTTATTTCATGGAAACCAACTCTAAGCAAGACCGACTCAACCCAATAGTAAGCGAAACCCTACAAAATCAATTATAAAATCAATACATTAAAATAATTGTATTTGCATGCTAATTTAAAATATATTAACTTTCACAAGTTTAATATTACCCTTAAGAAACTAAGAGCCTGAGAAAATTTGCTAAATTTTGGAAAATGGCAGGAAACCTCACAAAAATCAAGCTATTTAAGCACAAATCACATCATCAGATTCAACATATAAGAGGACTCTATTGTAGAGATTTCAATTTCCTCTGCAAAAAAGTGGAATTAGAAATTTTGGTGGGAAAAAGATCAAGGATACGGTTTTTTTTCTCTTGGGGGTGATCGAATTCAAACAATGATCCTAGTAGATTGAGAGAGGCCTAATTTCAAAGGAAATCTAAAGTTCTAGTGCCCTTTTTAATAAAAGAAAAATTAGAGGGCAATTACTCAACCTCCAACGCCCCTCTTTGTTTCCTAATAACATCCAAATAACCTTTTATGGAAAGCTATTAGGTTTAGAATAGTTGAAAAGTCCAGTATCTGTTATTCTAGTATTTGTGATTGTGACTTATGTCGAAATTTTTCTAGGGGTGGACTTCCTATGGAGGGTAAATTTTTTTCAGATTTTCTATGTAATGGAAGGGGTGAATTTTCAAAATAATTTGAAAAACAGTTAGAAACTAGATAAGAAAATTCAAATGAAAGGGAGAAGGATTTTCAAAGAGGTTTTTCCGGAGGGAAATTTGAGTATGGGAGAAATTTTTGAAGGAGTATTTTCTGCGAAAGAAAATTTTTCACAATGAAGGAAGATCCTGGCTTGTTTAGAAAAGCGATCAAAAATAAAAAATACAGCTTTTTCTCAACTAAAAGTGAGGAGTAAAATTGTAACACGAAGCCAACAGTAATTAATGTATATAAGGGGGGCTGCCCCTTCCTTAAATCTCTTTCTTTATGATAAGGTTTTTCTTTTTGCCCGATTATTTAAGAAAGGCTTCAGAAACACAAGGGCTGTTTAACGGGAATAAGAGCCTTTTCCAAAACACCTAAAATCTTTAGCAGAACTAGCAATGGCTTAGGATAGAAAAGTTCCCGTCTTATACGGAATAACTTATGTCCATTTTAATCTAATTTCGTACATCATTATGGCAAATGAATAAATTGTCAAAGGAAAAACAAGAGCAACAGAAAAAGGGAATTTAAATGGGGAAGTATCCTGAAAAGAAGGGATGTTTCAAAAAGTACATCCGATTACTCCTTTTCTACAGTATGGCGCACAGCTGGAGGTGCGGCTAGATTACTAGATCAGGATCCCATATTATTTACAGACCATTTTTTTTTAGGTTTTGATCCCTTTCCACAATGTTTGTATTACGTTACAGACAGATCTAAAGCAATTTTCTCAACGTATTGCTTCTAGATGATAAAAAAAGTAAACCTCATATAGTTGTTGATTTATTCCTTTAGTTTACCATTCTGTAAAGCAAGAAAAACACCTTTTTATAATACAAAGGTATTTTCCTTGTTTCACAAAACGATAAACAATAGAAAAGATCAACAATAATTTGAGGTTTAAATTAACTAAAATCAAGGATATCAATCAATTCATTTTAAAGTATTGAATATAGCAGATAATATCTTAGGGGCCCTATATCAATTTAAGACTCTTATAGGAAGAGATATTGTCCTCTCCAAAACCTTGATTCTCATAGTCAGTAAATATGGTCATTATTGGAAGAAAATATTTATATTAATTTCTGTATCCCTGGTTTTGAAATCACTTGAAATCCCAATAGTCTTGACGAATCCACAATAATTTTAGCTATTTACTGAAAAAACTTTAATATTGCAATTAAGGCTCAACAATAAGGGATTTAGCTTAAATATTCACTCACCAAGAAACAGCACAATGCAGGGACTGTAAATCGCCACCATGTCTGCTGCCACGAGTATACTAAACTTTTCACATCCTGCCGACATTTATATAGCAACATTTTTCTAAAGCTCATTTAAAAATATCAAAAGATCAAAGTTCAGTCAACAGAAGTTTGCTCAAGGCTATGTGTAGTTAAAAAAAATATGAGTGTCTCTTATCTTCCCGGGGTCAGCCACCATACACTTTAAAAATAACAATCGGGAAATTTTTCGTATGCAAGACAGACTATTCTTCTGGACGGTTTTACATGTTTTGGCAAAATTTTCATTAATAGACATTTTTGTCAAAATGATTTCATGGGGGAATAAATGTTATGCAGGATAAAATAGGTTTATTATGCCTGGATCCTTGATAATGTATTTTATGCGAAAATTTTATTTTCAAATTAATGTCCCTTTCCTTCCTGGGAATATTTTTTGATTTCATGAAATATGGGTTCATTAAGGAGATGCGTTTTACCCCACATTTTTTTGTGTCTCTGAAATCTAAAATGTTCTATTCTTATATTTACCATGATAAAAGTAAGAGGGTAGGGGCATCTTGAGAAACATCAGGGAGTATTTTAAGGAGGGGAAGGGAAGTACATAAAAAAAACAGTTTTCCTTAGGATTTGAATGGAAATATTTTTCATCTTAATTAATTCATTCCATTTTTGATTGTCATTTAATTCTCTGGAAAAATTACTTATGATTATATATATATATATATATATATATATATATATATATATATATATATATATATATATATATATATATATATATATATATATATATATATATATATATATATATATATATATATATATGACTCTGTGTCACAATTTTATTTTTTAAAATACTAAAAAAACTTTAGCTTAAAGAGCAAGGCGTTGAGGAGGTGACAGCCTCTTTATATGTATACATATATATATATATATTTATATTTATATATATAAAATCAAACCATCAGATTCAGCGTATCAGAGAACCCTACTATAGAAGTTTCAAGCTCATATCTGCAAAAATGTGGAATTTCGTATTTTTCCCAGAAAGAAGATCGCGGATGCGTGTTAATTTGTTGTTTTTTCCCCAGGGGTGATGGTATCAACCCAGTGGTCCTAGAATATCGTGGGAGTGGTAATTCAAACTGAAATTAAAAGTTCTAGTGCTCTTTTTAAGATAAAAAAGTGGAGGGCAACTAGGCCCCCTCCCACGCTGATTTTTTCCCAAAGTCACCCGATCAAAATTTTGAGACAGCCATTTTGTTCAGCATGGTCGAAAAATACAATAACTATGTCTTTGAGAATGACTTAATCCCCCAGTGTCCAAGTTGGAAGGTCTGCAAGTTATGAACTTTGCCCAATGTTTACATATAGTATTGGTTATTGGGAAGTATACAGAAGTATTCAGGGGGGATTTTTTCTTGTAGTTGGGGGGTTGGGTGGGTGGGCCGGGGGTTAAGTGGGAGGATCTTTCCAAGAAGAAATTTTTTATTGGGGAAGGGACATTGCTATGATGGGGGCACCAGATTTTCCAGCATTATCTAAAAAAACAATCAGAAATTAAATAATAAAAAAAAATTTTCAACTGAAATTAAGGAGCAACATCAAAACTTAAAATGAACAAAATTGGCTACGTAACTGATTGGGCATAGCTCCCATTCAGAAACTCATCCTTTAAGCAAAAGTTTTTTTTTTGTACTTTCATCATATCTATTTATTCTAATTAACGGCCTTTGTGATTAAGGGGTCATTCTTATGGAATTGGAAAAAAATTTGTACTTTAGAGTAAAGAGCATGGTATTGAATTGGGGGCGAACCCCCTAATATACGTAATAAAAATATACGAATAAAGAAGTTCGTTACGTAAGTTAATTCGTAAGTTATGTCAGAACAAAATTTCAAGACAGCCATTTAGCCCAAAAAAAAAAAAATTAATAGGCAAATTTCGTTTTAATTATTCATGTACAGTAAGCCAAAGTCAAAGCTGCATTAATTCAAAAATGTTCAGAAATTAAATAAAAAACAAGTTTTTTTAACTGAAAGAAAGGAGCAACATTAAAACTTAAAACGAACAGAAAGTATTCTGTATATGAAAGGGGCTGCCCCCTCCTCAACACCGCGCGCTTTACGCTAAAGTTTGACTCTGTCTCACAACTTTATTTTTTGAAACAATAAAATAATTTAGTGTAAAGAGCGAGGCGTTGAGGAGGGGACAGCCCCTTTCATATACAGAAACATTTCTGTTCGTTTTAAGTTTTAATGTCGCTCCTTACTTTCAGTTGAAAAAATTTGTTTTTTTTATTTAATTACACATGAAGACGATGTTCTCATATTCTGGAGTAAATAAGCATATGCTGAAATAAATTTTTCCAAGAAAAGTTTCGTAAGTTATTTGTATGAGCCTTGAGTCAGAATAATAATGTTTTCAGATGTTTTACCACTTGCCTGTACGCTATGTTTTGCAATATATTAGTTGATAACAGCTGTTTAAAAAAAAGGTACTTTTGACCAATCATTTGAATGTATGTCAAAACATAATGTTCTTGATAACTAGTTTCAACTATAGTCTGGGACAATTTAATAGAAGATCTTTACGAGAAAACAAAACTGGCCAGATTACTGATATTTCTTCTACAAAATTAGTTTTTTTGTAGTTCTGACTGTACCATTAAATGCGTACGGTAGGTTATCCGTTGAAACTACCTTTGGAGCTTTTTTCAGATTTTTGGCAAAAAAAAAGTTTTTTGATTTTTTAATTGTCCAAAGGAACCCCTAACCATAGAGTTGGATTGGACAGTCCTAGTATTGGTTTTGATACCATGCTAAAGTTTTTTATTTCAAATATATATAAGGTTATAAAAATAAAAACACCTGAGGTAAATAGAATGAAACAAAGCATTAAAATAATACGCAATTTTGGGCAGTTAGTACGAGCTGAGAGTGTAACTAAGGGCTAATCCTTGACCGGCTATTTTGTGCCTCCCAAGTTTCGTGGACAAGGACGTTTCTAGACCATGTCGTCAACACTGATGTCGACCTTATTTGGATTCTCTGGAAATGTGAATTTCTGTCCACTCTTTCTCAGAGGGGACAAGGAAATATTGAAATCACTTCAATCGACATTTTTCAATGGAGCAACACATAACATCTCTGCTCAACACTTGTTAAGCACAAAATTCGTAGGAATAAAATTGTTTGCCGAAATTGAATTGGGATCAAATGACTCAATGTCTTCCAGGCTACCGCAATTAAGTAAGCTATACTCGAAACATAGTTGTGATCAAGATATTAACCATTACTCCTTTCACCAATTTTTGGTGCCTGCCGCGCTTTTTTTCGTGGTCCTCTCGCTTTTTCTATTTCATCTTTTTTTGGAGGGTTGTGAATTATTTTGGTGTGTCCCCGATTCCAGGCATGCCATCCCAAAACAGTGAGCTGAGAGTCGAGACAGGGAATGTGTTGAATATGTTCAGGCAGTGACAATATTTCTGAGTGGTCTTGGACAACGAGGTTTCAGGAATCATAACTACTGGCCTTTTTGCTATTAAATAAAAAACAAAAGAAGTTTTTTAAGTGAAAGTAAGGAGTGACACTGAAACTTAAAACGAACAGAAATTATTCCATATATGAAAGGGGCTATTCCCTCTTCAACGCCTCGCTTTTTACACTAAAATTTGACTCTTTGTCACAAGTCTACTTTTTAAAACAATAAAAACTTTAGTGTAAAGAGCTAGGTGTTGAGAAAGGGACAGCCCTTTTCTTATACGGAATAATTTCCGTTCGTTTTAAGTTTTAATGTCACTCCTTACTTACAGTTAAAAAACTTGTTTTTAAAAATTTAATTTCTAAATGTTTTTCAACTATTGTAGGTTCAAATTTGTCCGTGCATAAATAATTAAAAAAAATTTGCACCTTAATTTTGGCAGACTTATTCCGTATATGAACAGTTGCCCCCTCCTCAATACCTTGCTCTTTACGCTAGAGCTATTAACACTTTTAAAAAAACATCATATTTTAATTAAACGGCTCCAGGTTTTAATTTTGGTAAACAGTCAAACTTTACAGTAAAGAGTAAAGTATTGAGGAGGGGGCAACCCTTCATAAATGAAATAATTTCTGTTTGTTTTTGAAATAATGCCGGTAATTCTGGCTCACCCTCTATTAAATTTACCCCTCCCTCTTAAGGAAAATTCCGTGGAAATTTCATGTAAAAGGAAGTGTATCCCCCCCCTGTCCAAGTCCCTCCGGAAAGTGCGTTCTTCGCTGTGAATCCCCCTCCCTGTAAAATTGCTTGCAGACGATTTCATCTGCATAAGACTTTAATCTCTGATCGGTTTCTCGATCACTCCAGGAATGCCCCCTTCCGAGCAAATTATTTCCAAGAAAACAAAATACGCAGAAAAAAGCCCCTAGATAACTCCCCCGGAACATCTTCTCATAAAAAATTTGGCAAAAAGAATCTAAGAGAATTACAACGATTTTTTAATAGTAACTATGCCAATTCTACCAGTTTAACATATCCCCTGGATTATTCACCCCCCCCTCCCCAGAAATTTTTCTCCCCAAGGAAGATTCTCCCCATAGAAATTCACCCCAAGCAACCCCCTCCTCCCGAAAAAATACTGTATACCTTCCAATAACAAACACTATATGTAAATTATGGGCGAATTTCATAACCTACAGGCCTCTCAATCCGGTCTGTTGGGGGTCATTTTACACCTAAAGACAAAATTATTTTATTTTTTAACTATAATAAACAAAATAGTTATCTCAAAATTTTGATCAGATAATGATGAGGAAACAATGGGTGTGGGAGGGGGGCCAGTAGCCCTCCTCTCTTTTTGGTCACTTTAAAAGGGCAATAAAGCTTTTAATTTCCGTTCGAATCAGCCATTTCCCGATATTTTGGGATCACTGGGTCGATACAATCACCCGTGGGGAGAAAAAAAAAAGAAGAAAAAAAAAAAAAAATCACGCATCTGTGATCTTTCTTCTGGCCAAAATAAAAAATTCCACATTTTTGCAGATTGGAGCTTGAAACCTCTATAGTAGGTTTTTTTGATACGCTGAATCTGATGGTGAGATTTTCATTAAGATTATCTCACTTTTAAGGGGTGTTACCCCCTTTTTTGAAAATCAGGTAAATTTTCTCAGGCTCGTAACCTTTGATGGGTAAGACTAAACTTAATGAAACTTGTATATTTGAAATCAGCATAAAACTTAAATTCTTTTGATATATCTAATAGTATCAAAACTCCATTTTTTTAAGTTTTGGTTACTATTGAGCCGGGTCACTCCTTATAATTCGTCACAACGAACTGTTTGACTAAAGAGGGCAAAAAAATCTTGATCCTAGGATATATTCCTGTAGAATGGGGAAATTCATATTACAGTAAAAGTATACACAACGTTCACCAAGTAATTATTTTCCCAGGAAAACATTGTGAAGTTATCTCTGCCATTTCATAGGTTGAATTTCGCTTTTGGAATTTGCAGTTGTTTAAAAATCTTGATTAAGGGGGGTACTTAGCTAAGTCTCCTTACTTAGGGTAATGCAGAAGAATATTGCACGTTTTGTGTAGTTTGGTACGTTTTGATAAATATTTGAGAGATTCAAGGAAGATGTATCTATCTGAATTTGTTAGCTAGACCTTGCGCGCCTAGTACCCCAATGCATAGCAAACAAGCTTGGTAGCTACCTTTTTATCATAAGCAGTGCAATAGCGCTGGCTAAGTAAAGAACTATGTTCAAACAATGAATTTTTTTTTTTGGTTTTAGACCAGGGCACTTTGTATAAAATGATTTGTCGTAAAAACTTCAAAAAGAGCTCATTAGATTGAAAATTGTGAGGGCTAGGGCCCTTTTTGATTGACAAAACTGATCGGAGGGCTAATGCATCCCCTCCGCGCATCATTTCCCCAAACACTTCCGATAAAAATTTTGAGATAGCCATTTCGTTCAACGCAGTTCAGAGGTCCAGAAATTATATCTTTGAGTATGACAACTCAACCACAGTTCTCAGGGCAAGGATTATAAGTTATAACCTTGGGGCATATAAGGTTTCTTATAGAAAGGGTGGTCGTTTAAACTTTGGAATGGGCTCATTGGAATTTTAATCAGAAGCTATAGTGCTCTTTATAAGAGTCAATGTGATTGGAGGGCAGCTATCCCCCCCATCCCCAACACACACACACACGTTGTATTTTCCTGAATTGTATCTTATAGAAATTAAATAAAAAAACAAGTTTTTTAAACTGAAAGTAAGGAGCGACATTAAAACTTAAAACGAACAGAAATTATTCCGTATATGAAAGGGGCTGTCCCCTCCTCAACGCTTCGCTCTCTACGCTAAAGTTTTTTACCTTTTAAAGAAATGAAGCTGCAAGACAGAATCATACTTTAGTATAAAATTCAATGCGGTGAAGAAGGGAACGTCCCGGTCATATACGGCCTCCGTTCGGGGCGGGGTATGTTGTATTGTCGCTCCTTACTGTCAGTTTAAAAAACTTATTTTTTTTATTTAATTTCTGATCGTTTTTTAGTTAATGCAGCTTTTGTTTTGGCTCGCCGTCATTGAATAAGTAAAAAAATGTGCAGAAGAATTTTACTTTTCTTTTGCAAAATGGCTGTCTCTAAATTTTGTTCTGACGTAATTTAAAAATTAACTTACATAACGACCTTCTATATTAGTAAATTTTTCTTCTGGCAAAAAATACAAAGCTGCAGATATTTGCAGATATGAGCTTGAAACCTATGATGTAGGGTTTTCTGATACGCTGAATCTGACGGTGTGATTTTTATTAAAATTCTTTCACTTTTAGGGGATGTTTCCCCCCTCTTTGGAAAATCAGTTAAATTTTCTCAGGCTTGTAGCCTTTGATGAGTAATACTAAACTTAATAAAATTCATATATTTAGAATCAGCATTATAAGCCTATTCTTTTGATTCATTTATTGACATCAAAGTTCCGTTTTTAAAAGTTTCGATTACTATTGAGCCGTATCGCTTGTTTTTTTTATTATTACGTATATGTTATTACGTATATGATGGGGTTGTCCCCTTAGTCAATAAAACGCTCTTTACGTTAAAATTTAAAAAAAAATTTAATTAACAAACCCCTGAATCACAAAGGCCGTTTAATTAGAATAGATAGTTCTTTTGAAAGCACTAAAAAAAAAACTGTGGCGTAAAGAGCGAGGTATTGAATTGGGGGAGAACCCCCTCATATACGTAATAATTTCTGTTCATTTTAAGTTCTAATGTTGTTTCTTACTTTCAGTTGAAAAAACTTGTTTTTTTAATTTAATTTCTGATCGTTTTTTAAATAATGCTTGGAAATATGGCACCCCCATCATAGAACTGTCCCTTACCCCAAAGAAACATCCTCCACGGAAAGATTCTCCAGACTAACCCCCTCCTCCAGCCCCCCCACCAGAAAAAAATTCTTCCTAAAAATGTCTGTATAAGTAGAAAGGCCTCATGAGCTCGTGACATTACCCCGTGGTTTATTGTTTTCTCACTGAGAATAAGAAAACAGAATTTTTCTCACTTGAAAAACAGGAATTTTCTAACTTTTATGGATGTTTCTTGGACGGTTATGAGTGTTGGTCAATTTATTTGATGTTTTTCATGGATGTCAACATCAATTTATGTCTGTTTTATGGTTTTTGTCAGTGAGAATGAAAAAACAGGAACTTTCTCACTTTGATGGATGTTTTCTGTAACTAAACTAAACTTCAACTCTAACTAAAATTCTAAGCTAAGACTCTAAGGTAAAACTCTAAACTCTTAACTAAAACTAAACTAAACTAGAACTCTAACAAAAACTCTAAGCTAAGACTCTAAGCTAAAACTCGAAACTCTTAACTAAAACTTAACCAAACCATTGCATGGTGTTGGAGCATTCAAAAAATCAGTATAGTAAAGTTGTGGGTGAAAAGGATGGGTACTTCAAATTGTAAAATGGGTTTAGGACGGTCACTAAGAAAAGAACTGGTTCTGAAATGCCTTTGGAAACTATTGCTTGGTGTTGGAACATTCAAAAAGATGTAGAGTAAAGTTGTGGGTGTAAAGGATGGGTACTTCAATTTGTAAAATGGGTTTAGGAGGGACATTAAGAAAAGAACTTGTTCTGAAATGCTCTTGAAAAGTATTGCTTGGTGTTGGCGCATTCAAAAAGCTGCAAAAGTAAAGTTTTGTGTGAAAAGGATGGGTACTTCAATTTGTAAAATGGGTTTAGGACGGTCACTAGAAAAGAACTTGTTCTGAAATGCCTTTGAAAAGTATTGCTTGGTGTTGAACCATTCAAAAAGCTGCAAAGTAAAGTTGTGGGTGTAAAGGATGGGTACTTCAATTTGTAAAATGGGTTTAGGAGGGACATTAAGAAAAGAACTTGTTCTGAAATGCTCTTGAAAAGTATTGCTTGGTGTTGGCGCATTCAAAAAGTTGTAAATTAAAGTTGTGCGTGAAAAGGATGTGTACTTCAATTTGTAAAATGGGTTTAGGATTGACATTAAGAAAAGAACTTGCTCTGAAATGCCTTTTGAAAAGTATTGCTTGGTGTTGGGGCATCCAAAAAGCTGTAATGTAAAGTTTGGGGTGAAAAGGACGGGAACTTCAACTTGTAAAATGGGTTTTAGAAGGACATTAAGACAATAACTTGTTCTGAAACACCCTTCGAAAAGTATTGCGTGGTGTTGGGGCATTTAAAAAGCTGTAATGTAAAGTTGTGGGTGAAAAGAGTGGGTACTTCAACTTGTAAAATGGGTTTAGGAAGGACATTAAGAAAAGAAGTTGCTCTGAAATGCCTTTTAAAAAGTATTGCTTGGTGTTGGGGCATTCAAAAAGCTGTAAAGTAAAGTTGTGGGTGAAAAGCATGGGTACTTCAACTTGTAAAATGGGTTTAGGATGGACATTAAGAAAATAACTTGTTCTGAAAAGATATAATAAAGCCTAAGAAAGTATAAAAAAAATGCGGGCTCAGGGGCCTTTGGGGCGCAGGGGGCCCTTTGGGGGACCCGGGGGATCCCTTTGGGAGCCTGGGGGAACCTTTGGGGGCCGGGGGGCTTCTTTCGGGTTTGGGGTCAGGGGATCGGAGCCCTTTGGGGTCGGGGTAGAGGACCTCACAACACTGTTCAAATACAACTTGTTTACTCTAATGACCACAGAGTTTCCCCCTCAAATTCTCTTCTAAAACATCTTCTAAAATCATCTTTTAAAATGTCTCTAACTGTTTCGCAGAAATAATTCCCTAAAATGTCTAAAACGGTTTCGCCCAAATAACCCCTAAACGTAATTTCAGCGAGTTCCTTTTGTTTTTGGCATCCCAGTGCTTTCACATTTGAAATTACTAAGAAACCCTTTCGCGCGCTCAACACTTCATCGCTAAGATCAAAACATTCACCCGGAAACAATTCTCTTGGTAGAACTCCAAAGACATCAATAGATATTCGCTTGAAAACAATTCTCTTTGGAAACAACAAATTAATTCCCCTTTCGTGAATCAATAATTCTCCTTTGAAACAACAAATTAATTCCCCTTTCGTGACAAATCCATCAATCATGACATCATCTGTCAGGTATTAATAAACATTCACCCGGAAACAATTCTCGTTGGAAACACTAAATTAAATCCCCTTTCGTGAATCAATAATTCCCCTTAGAAACAACAAATTAATTCCCCTTTCGTGAATCAATAATTCCCCTTAGAAAAAACAAATTAATTCCCCTTTCGTGTCAAATCAATCAACCATGACATCATCTGTCACGTGTGATCTAAACTTTGCCCCGGGAACAATTCTGGTCGAACTCCAAAGATATTAATAAACTTCGTCCCGGAGACAATTCTTCTTGGAAACAAAAAATTAATTCCCCTTTCGTGAATCAATAATTCCGGAAACAATTCTCCTGTTCGAACTCCAAAGATAATAATAAACTTCGTCCAGGAGACAATTCTCCTTGGAAACAATAAATTAATTCCCCTTTCGTGAATCAATAATTCCCCTTAGAAACAACAAATAAATTCCCTTTTCGTGTCAAATCAATCAACCATTACATCATCTGTCACACGTGATCCTGTTTCCTATTCCTGGAAACTCTTAACATTCGCCAAACAACAAATCAATTGATCTTGAACGAATTGTCATTGACCCTGTTCCCCATTAGACTCAATAATCCAGAAAACATCCATCAAAGTGCGAAAGTTCCTGTTTTTTCATTCTCACTGACAAAAACCATAAAACAGACATAAATTGATGTTGACATCCATGAAAAACATCAAACAAATTGACCAGCACAAATAACCGTCCAAAAAACATCAATAAATGTGAGAAAATTGCTGTTTTTTCAAGTGAGAAAAATTCTGTGTTTTCATTCTCAGTGAGAAAACCATAAACCACGTGGTAATGTCACGAGCTCATGAGGCCTTTCTACTTGTATGCTTCCCAATAACCAATACAATATGTAAGCAATGGGCAAAGTTCATAACTTGCAGCCCTTCCCCTGGAAACTGTTGGGGATTAAGTCATCGTAAAAGACATATTTATTAGATTTTCGACTATGCTGAACAAAATGGCTATCTCAAATTTTAATTGGGTGATTTTGAGAAAAAATTATCGTGGGAGGGGGCCTAGTTGCCCTCCATTTTTTTTGGTCACTTAAAAAGGACACTAGAACTTTTAATTTCCGTTCCAATGAGCCCTCCTAAGATATTCTAAGACCACTGGGTCAATACGATTACCCCTGTAAAAAAAAACAAAAAAAAATAAATAAATAAACACGCACCCGTGATCATTCTTCTGGCAAAAAAAATGCAAAATTTAACAATTTTGTAGATAGGAGCTTGAAACCTCTACAGTAGGGTTCTCTGATGCGCTGAATATAATGGTGTGAATTTCATTAAGGTTCTATAACTTTTAGGGGGTCTTTCCTACTTTTTTTCGAAAATCAGCCAAATTTTCTCAGGCGCGTAACTTTTGATTGGTAAGATTAAACTTGATGAAACTTATATATTTGAAATCAGAATGAAAATCTGATTCTTTTGATGTATCTATTGGTATCAAAATTGGTATCCGTTTTTTAGAGTTTCGGTTACCATTGAGCCGGGTCGCTCCTTACTTGCAGTTCATTACCACGAACTGTTTGATTTCGACATAGGCATTTTATTCAAAATCATCCAAATATCATATAACAAGGCTTTTGGTGTTAAAACTTACCCTCAGAGCCTGGGGGTGAGGTTTTTAAGTTATTTCCAAGGGGTATCTAAGGTTTTAACGCAAGGGGTGGCTGTTTAAACTTTATAGGAGGCTCTTTTAGTTGGAAATTAGAAGCTCAAGTTTTCTTTTAAGAGTCAAACGTGATGGAGGGCAACTGCCCCCCCCCAACTACCCCTCTTTTCACCAAACACATCTTAATTAAATTTTGAGATTTCGTTAGAAATAGTCTAAAGAACATATAACAAAGCCTCTAGGGTTGTCACAACCTAGGAGTTTCCTAAGAATAGGGTTTTAAGTCATACCCTGGGGGCATATAAGGTTTTTATGAAATGGGTGGTAGTATAAACCTCAGATGGGGCTCATTTGATCTGAAATTGAAAGTTACGGAGCCATTTTTAAAATTCAAAGGTGATTTGCGAGCAACCAGCTCGAGGTAAAACATGAAAAAAAGCGAAAGAATTTTCAGCATTAGCTAAGTTTTTTTATTCCATTTAATTTCGATAAATCTAAATTTATGCGTGAAGCTTGAATATAGCTATAAAATAACTAAGGTCTTATATAAAAATATTATTTTATATATGAAAGTAAACCTAATCCAACAGAGATTTTAAAATCCATGTATTTAAAATATGAGTTCACAAAAAGAATAAATTAGGCGGACAACAATACATAAAGAAAGTGTTTAAAAAGGACAAAAAATAGCTAGTAAAATATGATTGTTACCTTTAAAAGGTTTTTTTTTATACAATGCAATTTACCAGTACAAGTAGAATCTAAAACTGACTCTGAAAACTGAACACCAACTAAAGTATCAAAAAAATAGTCAATTCGAACCGATTAAGTATACCCGGCTAAAGAAAAATAATAAAATCCCAAATAAGGGACAATTCAAGTTATTGATGGTAAATTTAGACTGAGAAAGTAAAATCAGCATACTTTGTTCATTTCCATACAACCATATTATACACATACAAAACCCCACTTTGATAGTTTTTTTTTCTCACGTCAAAAAGCAAAATTAATTGCGAAAAATTGCCAATATATTTATGCTATAGTCTAAATCAGTTTATTTATAATTTGACTACAAATTGCATCACTAATCAAATGAGCATCAATAAAGGGAATAACTAATCGCCCTTCTTTAGAAGAATCTGAAAGGAATTTCAAAATATTTTCAAATAATAAAGCATGTGCTGAAGTTTTTTCCAGGAAAAATGTCAGAAATGATCTCTATGACCCTAGGATTAGAATAATAACGGTTTTGTATGCATTTTATATATTGCTTGCCTGCACACAGCATTTTGCAAATCATCAGTTGACAACAGTTGGTAAAGAATGGCTGCTTAAATTATTCAAAATAAAGTATGTCAAAAGATCATGTTCTTAATGTTAAATTTCAACTAAGGGCCAGTTTGTTAAGGGAGTTCTACGATATAAGACATTCAACTTCCCAGAGTACGGCTAAAATACCTTACCGCTTTGGTCACCTTACGCTTTCTATCAAGAGTTTTTGCCCCTCCAGAAGTTCCTATTTATGAAAGAGTTGATGACTGCTTAACAAGGACAATCTAGAGTGAAAAATAGGAAAATATGTCATTTACTGATTGTCTATCAAAGCACTTGGGACACACATTAAAAATCATTTTTTAAATAACCAAATTCACAGTAGAGGTAAAATCCAAAAATTACCGTGGAATATAAATGGAACCTAAAGTGTAAAACACCTGCCAAGAAAAACTTCCCCCTGAAGTCTACCTAGACCTACATATAACAGTATTAACAGGGAAAAATTATTTTATTTTACTGTGAACAAAAGCTCTGAATATATTGGTCACATATACAGTGGTTGTTATCAGTCTCTATTCAACTCTTCCATTATTCAGAACACACCCAAATCGATTGAATTTACAGGTACACGGGTTGAAACAACTGAGACGCATTGGGAGAGGGATATGATGTATATAATTTGGGCTATATATTTACAAATTAGAGGGGGGGGGGTAATTATAAGGGATGAACACAAATGGTAGCCAAACCGAACCAAAATACCAACTCTATATATTAAATATTTAGTTAAAATATTCCTACAACGCAAATTTTTCACTGAGCCTAAGCTAAGTGTCTTCGAATACAGAAACGTAAGATGAGACAACCGTATTTTGTCTGATATTGCAGACCAAAATTCCTGTGTGTGTCCTGGATAATGGACAAGTACTAACTGCTTTTAGTACTTCTAAGAACATGATAGACTACACTAAGAGGAAAAAAGTAAATAAATTTTTATTGTAGCCCACCCCTGTGAACGTTTCCAGTGTTTACGTCACATTGTGACGTACACATTGTTATAATCATCGTCATCACATTGTGACGTAATTTACGTCACATTCTTTGTGAAAAAGAAATTCAGAAAAAAAGCTCAAAATATGAGGGGACCTTTTATAGTTGACGGTAATCACCCATCCCTCTCAATTTACCCCCCCCCTCTTATACGTTCCATCTGCTGTGTTGAATAATAGTGGAAGCCCTTGCTATCCGAGGGGAAGTCCATAAATGAGAGACAACTGGACTCCAGCCAGAACATCAAAAAAAAGCCTATGACAATAAATCTACTCATGTTACTAAGGGGAGTCCAAATATGGTGAACTAAAAATAACCAAGAGGCCCTAAAAACCACTCATAGCAACCAGAACTAATATAGGGACGGATTTTCAAGGTACTTCATATTAGTAAGAGATTAAAATTAAGAGAAAACAGTTTGATTATACTCGTTTATTTGACAAGATATATATTTGCAATAATGAGTGGTATGTTTGCACTATTAGAAGTTGATAGTGGCAGCAGCAGCAATAATAAAAACACGAGAATACTAAACATAGCAGTAGAAATTACAAAAGGATCTCGACTAAGCATTGAATGGGACGATGTGTATGCAAGATTTGTGATATCATTGAGTAAATTCAAATTGGAGCAGCAGTGATGCTTTACAGCAAAAGTTGATATAGTACACATACATAGACTTCAAGCAGCTTTAAATGCAATAGTGAAATATGTTGAGGAGAATAAGTTGTTTCAGTAATTGAGTGATATATTTATAATTGTTCCAATTATATACATAATAAAAATTTTTCTAAATCGAAAATGTTCTTTTTTTAGATTTTAGTAAGTTACCGAATATTATTGAAGTAGAAAGAATCCTGGTTAGTCTGAAGTCAGCTGTGAGAATCTTAGGATTGAAAAATGGATCAGTTGGAGAAAGAGAAAATTATGCTGAATGTTTTGAGTGTGGAAAAATGTTTGATTCTGGATGATGAATTTCTAGAGTTATCTCTTCAAAGGTAAATATTTTCTCAAAGAATACTTGACGATATAATGAGAAATGATTCTCCACCATTTAACTATTGTATGCAACTTTTACGATGTGACTCAAACGCATTTACTCAGTTTTTTCGATATATCAATTGAGACAAAGCAAAACGATATTGTGGATTTACCTTAAAATGCACTCCCTTAGAAATTTAAGATTGTATCTAAATGATAACAATAGTTTTGTGATGTCACACAATTACTCCTCTCTCTCTCTCTCAATTTATCGATCAGTTTCATTTTAGCTCTGGGAGAGTTAACACTGGAAAAATGTCTTCTATGCATGTATACACTTGACAGCTGGTCATCATGTGAGAATTGTACAATTATTGAAGAGTAAGATGAAAAGTGTAGATTATGCAATATATGTAAATTACATAGAGGATATGCAGTACAAATTAAATACTGTAATTCTTGTCTTGAAGAGATTTGTGACTCTAACCCTAGAGGAGATCTATGTTCTAGTTGTCACTGTGATAAATATGATCAGTGGGAGAATACGTATTCTGGTATGATCAGAAAGAACCCTAAACGAGATTTTATTAAATTTCTAAGAGACTGGTATCATCGTGGTCTGAAATTATTTTGGGAGGAAAAATCAGGTCTACGATTCAACTGTTAGGGTAAGAAGACAATTTGGTTTATACGTCATCGCTGGGAAGACAAAGGCTATTATGACTATAAACCTACTGATTTTTATTTAGCTGTTTTTTTTAACACTGTATGTGATTTTGCTTTAAATAGGCAACTTGAAACACGTGAATTTTACAATATGAATGACAATAGTATAATTGACTATACAAAGAGATGCGATAAGAGTGAAGTTACATTGTACTGTAGAAAATGTGACCCTGATTTTGCAAGCAATCAAGATCAATATACAGTGAATTCAAATGATCTACCATCACTAGTTGTTCTCGACACTTGCCTATACACATTAGAAGACGAAATCTAAAGAGGAGAAAAAAAGTCATTGTTATATATATACATTATTTTTATTAATAAACAAATTTACCTATATTTTAAAAAATTTTATTCGTAGGGCATTAAAATCAATATTATACAGGTATGAAAGTATATTTTCCGCTATAAAGTCATTCAGGCGAGGGTTGTCTACGTAATTGTCGAGATACTGGTTGTAAGTATAACCACGACATCTGAAAACGAAATAAAGTAGTGCATGAAAACCGAAGCTTAAACTCGTTAAATCCTGCATTCTCTTCTAGTTTTGAATAATAGTTTTCCCACTGCTCTCAATAAAGTTGTTGATGTGTGGAATGTAGAATGTATATGATAGGCCAAGAGGATCAAAAAATTCTATACTCTTCGCTGTTTGAAATATACACAGCCAATGTCCTGCCGTTACACGCGATGGTCTACTATTAACATTGATAATGGTATTTTTAACACGTATAATTTTTTCAAGGGAGTCGGATAGTATACAATAGAATATGTATTTGGACATGTATGGATCCATATTAAATACGCTGATTATTTGATTTGTGTCCATTGTGTGAGGTCTAGTAGAACACTGCCTGCAGGATTGATTTTCCAATACTTTTCAAATTGATTTAATGATATAAATAAAATACTTTTAGCTAATGAATCGGCAAATATGAACTCTAAACTTACACTCCTTGTCTTTACAATACTCATATCTTGAGTGCCAGACAAGTCCAGTAAAATGATACCATGAGTCTTAGAAAACATTGTATCAGTTATACTATTTTCAAATAGCTGTGAATCTCGATTTAGTGATTGCATCGTCAACTCATCAGTGTCCTATAGGATTTATCAAAAGATAAATTGTAGAGTGAGATTCCATTTACTTTACACTCAATAGATTGCCGAACATTTTAAATTTATGTGGGCAACTTGTCCACGATCCTATTGCACTAGAACTTTTTACAAATGTCAATGCTAATTTTGATGGAATTTCACCATTGATAAATGATGAGTCGGTGAAAGTGCGTGATCCTGTGGCAATATGACGCGGATTGGTGATTGTATGAGGAACAAGTAGTTTAATATTATTTACACTAGTTCTCAGTTTTTCCTCTGCCAAAGCAACAGAACTCATAACCTGATGCTTTCGTACAGGAAGTATTGCCGAGGTGATAGAGAGTGTTATATTAGGATTGGCAGGAAGTTCCTTTCATAAAATCAAGTTGGATGGAGCAAGCATAAATTTTATATCCACTTTAATATTTGGTGGTAGCCTGTGGGGTATATTAAATATCTCATGATTTATTTTCCCAACTAAATGTAATTCACTAGTTGTCGCATTTTTAAGTGCATCTGTACTATCAGTATCTGTAATATATTTATGTCCATTGAACGAACCCCTAAATTCCTTGTATGAATTTGGTGTTCTCAACATGAACTGTATATAGCTCCTATATTTCGAGAGACTGTTGCTAATGCTCACCAATTTTCCATTCATATAGACACTGATTTGTCAAAATAAATTATGCAATATAGAATTTTCATAGGATATATCATCGGCACCAATTTGCATTGTATTGTCAGAAATTCTTGACTACCACATGTAAATCAATAAATGTCGAAGACATCTCCATAAAGTAGTCTTCTTTAGAATAAATTTGATAGTCGATATCAGAGGCAACACTGTAGCGTTGCCTATAGTAAAGGCCATACGGCTCCAATGTTTTATTATTTATTATTTTTTTTTTCCCAGGAAAAAAAAGGCACTTCATATGGAAGGGGTTCTCGTAGAAATTTCAAAAGGGGATCATTCGATTGGAAATCGAGTGTTCTAGTGCCCTTTTTAATAGTCGAAAATGATTGGAGGGCAACTAGCCCCCCCCCCACGCCCCCAATTCCCCCAAACACATCCAATCAAACTTTTGAGATAGCCATTTTGGTCAGCATAGTTGATTTCCAGATAGAAAATATATTTTTGAGGAGGACACTCCCCCACAAACCTCAGGACAAGGGTTTTAAGTTATGCCCTGGGGGTATATAAGGTTTTTATAGAAGGCGTTGTTGTAGAAACTTCAAAAACAGGCTCAATCGACTGGAAATTAAAGGGCTAGTGCCCTTTTTAATAATCGAAAGTGATTGGAGTGTAACTAGCCCCCGCCCCCCACGCCCATCATTTCCTCAAACAGATCCAATAAAAATTTTGAGATAGCCATTTTGTTCAGCGTGGTTGATTTCTAGATAGAAAATATATTTTTGAGGAAGACACTCCCCTACAACCCTCAGGGCAAGGGTTTTAAGTTATCCCCTGGGGGCATATAAGGTTTATATAGAAGGCGCTGTCGTAGAAACTTCAAAAAAGGCTCATTTGAATGGAACTACACAGAGCTAGTGCCCTTTTTAATAATCAACAATGATTGGAGGGAACCTAGCCCCCCCCCCACGCCCATTATTCCCCCAAACACATCCAATCAAAATTTTGAGATAGCCATTTTGTTAAGCGTAGTTGATTTCCACATAGAACATTTGTTTTTAAGGAGGACACTCCCCCATACAGCCCTCAGAACAAGGGTTTTAAGTTATTCCCTGGGGGCATATAATGTTTTTATAGAAAGCGTTGTCGTAGACACTTCAAAAACAGGCTCAATCGACTGGAAATTAAAGGGCTAGTGCCCTTTTTAATAATCGAAAGTGATTGGAGGGCAACTAGCCCCCCCCACGCCCATCCTTTCCTCAAACAGATCCAATAAAAATTTTGAGATAGCCATTTTGTTCAGCGTGGTTGATTTCTAGATAGAAAATATATTTTTGAGGAAGACACTCCCCTACAACCCTCAGGGCAAGGGTTTTAAGTTATACCCTGGGGGCATATAAGGTTTATATAGAAGGCGCTGTCGTAGAAACTTCAAAAAAGGCTCAATTGATTGGAAATTCAAAAAGCTAGTGCCCTTTTTAATAGTCGAAAGTGATTGGAGGGCAACTAGCCCCCCCCCCCAGTCCATTATTCCCCCAAACACATCCAATCAAAATTTTGAGATAGCTATTTTGTACAGCGTAGTTGATTTCCAGATAGAAAATATGTTTTTGAGGAGGACATCCCCCAAAACCCTCAGGGCAATGGTTGTAAGTTATGCCCTGGGGGCATATAAGGTTTTTATAGAAGGCCCTATAGTAGAAACTTCAAAAGATGATCATTTGATTGGAAACAGAGAGTTCTAGTGCCCTTTTTAATAGTCGAAAATGATTGGAGGGCAACTAGCCCCCCCCCCATGCCCATCATACCCCCAAACACATCCAATCAAAATTTTTAGATAGCCATTTTGTTCAGCGTAGTTGATTTCCAGAGAGAAAATATATTTTTGAGGAGGACACTCCCCCAAAACCCTCAGGGCAAGGGTTTTAAGTTTCTCGCTGGGGGCATATAAGGTTTTTATAGAAGGCGTTGTTGTAGAAAATTCAAAACAGGCTCATTCGATTGGAAATTAAAGGGCTCGTGCCCTTTTTAATAGTAGAAAATGATTGGAGGGCAATCCCCCCCCCCCCCACAATCCCATCATTCCCCCAAACACATCCAATCAGAATTTTGAGATAGCCATTTTATTAAGCGTAGTTGATTTCCAGATATAAAATATATTTTGAGGAGGATACTCCCCCAAAACCCACTGGGCAAGGGTTTTAAGTTATGCCCTGGGGGCATATAAGGTTTTTATAGAAGGCGTTGTCGTAGAAACTTCAAAACAGGTTCATTCGATTGGACATTAAAGAGCTAGTGCCCTTTTTAATAGTCGAAAGTGATTGGAGTGTAACTAGCCCCCCCCCGCCCATCATTTCCCCAAATACACCCAAACAAATTTTTGAGATAGCCATTTTGTTCAGCGTAGTTGATTTCCAGATAGAAAATATATTTTTGAGGAGGACACTCCCCCACAACCCTCAGAGCAAGGGTTTTAAGTTATGCTCTGGGGGCATATAAGGCTTTTATAGAAGGCGTTGTCGTGGAAACTTCAAAACAGGCTCATTCAATTGGAAATTAAAGGTATAGTGCCCATTTTAATAGTCGAAAATGATTGGAGGGTAACTAGCCCCCCCCCACGCCCAGCATTCCCCCAAAACAATCCAATCAAAAATTTGAGATAGCCATTTTGTTTAGCGTACTTGATTTCCAGATAGAAAAAATGTTTTTGAGGAGGACAATCCCCCACAACCCTCAGGGCAAGGGTTTTAAGTTCTGCCCTGGGTAAATATAAGTTTTTATAGAAGGCCTTGTCGTAGAAACTTCAAAAAAGGATCATTCGATTGGAAATCGAGATTTCTATTGCCCTTTTAATAGTCGAAAGTGATTGGAGGGCAACTAGCCCCCCCCCCCCACGCCCATCATACCCCCAAACACATCCAATCCAAATTTTTAGATAGCCATTTTGTTCAGCGTATTTGATTTCCAGAGAGAAAATATATTTTTGAGGAGGACACTCCCCCAAAACCCTCAGGGCAAGGGTTTTAAGTTATTCGCTGGGGGCATATAAGGTTTTTATAGAAGGTGTTGTTGTAGAAAATTCAAAACAGGCTCATTCGATTGGAAATTAAAGGGCTAGTGCCCTTTTTAATAGTCGAAAATGATTGGAGGGCAATCCCCCCCCCACAATCCCATCATTCCCCCAAACACATCCAATCAGAATTTTGAGATAGCCATTTTATTAAGCGTAGTTGATTTCCAGATATAAAATATATTTTGAGGAGGATACTCCCCCAAAACCCACTGGGCAAGGGTTTTAAGTTAGGCCCTGGGGGCATATAAGGTTTTTATAGAAGGCGTTGTCGTAGAAACGTCAAAACAGGGTCATTCGATTGGAAATTAAAGAGCTAGTGCCCTTGTTAATAGTCAAAAGTGATTGGAGTGTAATTAGCCCCCCCCCCCACGCCCAGCATGTCCCCAAACACATCCAATCAAATTTTTCATATAGCCATTTTGTTCAGCGTAGTTGATTTCCAGATAGAAAATATATTTTTGAGGAAGACACTCCCCCACAACCCTCAGAGCAAGGGTTTTAAGTTATGCCCTGGGGGCATATAAGGCTTTTATAGAAGGCGTTGTCGTGGAAACTTCAAAACAGGCTCATTCAATTGGAAATTAAAGGTATAGTGCCCATTTTAATAGTCGAAAATGATTGGAGGGCACCTAGCCCCCCCCCCCCGCCCATCATTCCCCCAAAACATTCCAATCAAAATTTTGAGATAGCCATTTTGTTCAGGGTAGCTGATTTCCAGATTGAAAGTATATTTTTGAGGAGGACACTCCCCAAAAACCCTCAGGGCAAGGGTTTTAAGTTATGCCCTGGGGGCTTATAAGGTTTTTACAGAAGACGTTCTCGTAGAAACTTCAAAACAGGCTCATTAGATTGGAAATTAAAGGGCTAGTGCCCTTTTTAATAGTTGAAAGTGATTGGAGTGCAACTAGCCCCCCCCCCCGACGCCCATCATTTCCCCAAACCCATCAACCAAAATTTTGAGATAGCCATTTTGTTCATCGTTGTTGATTTCCAGATAGAAAATATATTTTGAGGAGGACACTCCCCCACAACCCTCAGGGCAAGGGTTTTAAGTTATGCCCTGGAGGCATATAAGGTTTTTATAGAAGGCGTTGTCGTAGAAACTTCAAAACAGGCTCATTCGATTGGGAATTAAAGGACTAGTGACATTTTTAATAGTCGAAAGTGATTGGAGTGTAACTAGCCCCTCCCCCCGACGCCGATCATTTCCCCAAACCCATCCAATCAAAACTTTGAGACAACCATTTAATTAAAAGTAGTTTTAAGTTCTGGAAATTAGGTCTTTTAGGATGACAACTCCCCAACAGATCTCAGGGCAAGGGTTGTAATTTAAGGATTCTCCGAATCCTTCTCATTATTTCTTATGGAAGGGATGCTTGTATAAACTTTAGAGAGGGCTAATTTGACTTAAAATTGAAAGTTCTTTTTCACTTTTTAAGAGTCAAAAGAGATTGGAGGGCAACTATCCCCCCTCATCGAAGCCATCATTGTATCAGATAAAAATTTTGAGATGGACATTTTGTTAAAATAGTTCAAAGTTCTGATAACAAAAAACTCCAGTGTCGACACAGCCCACCAGGGCCTGGGGGTAGGCGTTTTACGTTATGCCCTGGAGCATAACTTATTAAGGGGGGTTTTTAACTTATGGGAAGGGGTTTTGTATGGGAAAAACACATAGGAAATCTATTATAATTATCCAACTTTAAGGTTAAAATACATACTCTGTGATAGATACAAAATTGCTTTGGCACACAAAATCCTATTAAGGTCAATTCCAAACAGTCGTGATCCCTTTATATCAGCAAATGAAATGGTGAAAACCCCTTATTGGAGCTATTCTTTCAATCCATTCATTGTCGTCAATCGCTGTCCACAAGTTATGCAAGCTGTCTATTGTTCATATATAAGGTTTTTATCAAAGAGGTAATTGTATAGACTTTGAAAAAAGCCTCATTCGATTTAAATTGAAAGTTCTAGATCTGTTTTTTAAAGTAAAGAATAATCGGACTGTAAGTACCCCCCCCCTCCATTCCATAAAAACTTGAAACTTTTTGCAATCAAAAACGAACAAAAATTAATAGAAAAAAACTCCAAAAAATAATTTTTTCAAAGAAAAGTAAAGGCCATTTTAAACTTAAGCTCAGTTGATACGAATACCTGTTAAAATTCAAACTAAAAACAACCAGAAATTACTATTAAAGAATAAATGAAACCCAAAACAACCAGAAATTAAATAAATAATTATAGTAAAAAACGTACAACAAGTAATAATATAAATGAATAAATAGATTTTAAAGCGAGTAGTGCTTCGATTGAATATTAAAATCAATCCTAAAATGAAAACAAAGGTTTTGCTATTAAAGTATAAATGAAACTTAAAACGAACAGAAATTAAATATACAATCAATGCGAACAATCATACAATATATATTAATGTAAATGAATAAATAAATCTTAAAATGAGTGAAACTTAAAAAGAATATGCAAATCAAGTTTGAATCGAATAAAAATAACTACAAACAAGAGTTTGGGTATCACCTCACTGCAGAAGCCTAAAACCTACTGCGTCATTGGCGCTTTACTGAAAACGAATTATATTACAAATGTTTTCTTTTGTACTTAATATTGAAAATAAATATTAAAATTACAGTAAAATTTTGAACTGATGAACTTTTGGCAATTAATATCATTATGCATCAAATATTCAGTTTAATTTGTTAGTTCTTTTCAAGATTGGTCAAGACAAATATAGTTTCACTACAACGAAATTTGGATACTGCCCCCTTCTTTAACTGTAAAAACCTAAAGCATTCTGCATCATTTGTGCTTCACTGAAAACGAAATACTCTTATATTACAAATTTATTATTTTCCAGTTCTTACAGCATTGAAAATGAAAATAAAAATTACAGTAAAAAAAAATCTTGAACTGATGGATGTTTCAACAATTAATATCATTATATATCTAATATTCAATTTGATTTTGTTTATACTTTCCAAGACTGTTCAAGACTCATATAGTTTTGCCATTTTTTTAACTCTGCTATTTTTTCTAACTAATCATGTTAGTTTGTTATGAAAACATTCTTTGGCTTCTAAGCATTTCTATTTCAGCGGAAAACTGCATCTTAAACTTTGTGGAACATGCATTTTCTTGCATGAAACACCAAAATAAAACATAACGTCAAGTTTTGGAGTGTTCCACCACTCGCAAGCAAGTGCCATTGGTATTTTTTAATCTGCATGGTCAATTTAGGGGGTGGAGGGTAGGCTAATTCTCATAGCAGCCCCATTCCGTCGTGGTATTATTCAGATTTTCAACACGTGGCGTCCGGACTATCATATAATCTACCGAGCATACAACTACACCAAATCAGTATCAATAAATAAATGAAACCCACAACGAACAAAAATTAAAATAAATATTAGAGTCAAACTCAAAATGAGCATAAATTAATATGAGTAGAGTTCAAAACCCCTATGCTTTCTAAAACCCAGAATATAATTTGTACTATACTGCAAAAAAATTCAAATGAGTTTACTGAAAAAAAATGTGCATTGTCAATTTAATATACATATGCTGATATTTATTCCCTAAAATCTTAATTAATTTTTGATTTCTTAAAGTTACAAAAGTGAAAACATTTCAAAGAATTTTTTTCAGTAAAGCGCCAATGATGCAGTAGGTTTTAGGCTTCTGCCGTGAGTCGATACCCAAACTCTTGTTTGTCGTTATTTTTATTTGATTCAAACCTGATTTACATATTCTTTTTAAGTTTCACTCGTTTTAAGATTTATTTATTCATTTACATTAATATATATTGTATGTTTGTTAACACTTATTGTTTATTTAATTTCTGTTCGTTTTAAGTTTCATTTATACTTCAATAGCAAAATATTTTTTTTCGTTTTAAGCTTGATTTTCATATTCAATCTAAGCATTACTCGCTTTAAGATCTATTTATTCATTTATATTATTACTTGTTGTATGTTTTTTGCTATGATTGTTTTTTTAATTTTTGTTCGTTTTGGGTTTCATTTACTCTTTAATAGTAATTTCTGGTCGTTTTGAGTTTTAATTTTAAAATTTATTCGTATCAACTGAGCTTAAGTTTAAAATGGCCTTTACTTTTCTTTGAAAAACTTATTTTTCGGAAAGTTTTTTTTTAATTAATTATCAGAAAGTTTTAGTTGTGGATAGAATTGTTCATAGTAACCATGTTTTACACTCACATAAACATTTTCTGCATTGAATAGATTTAAAGATTAAGGGATTGACAGATGAGAATCCTTGTGTGGTAGATATGTCATTTTTCAGTCTAGGAAAAGAAATCCTCTTTTGATCTAACAAATCTCTTCTTTGGCTTCTTCTTCTTTATCTTATTTGACAAGAATGATGTCTTTCGTTTCTGACCTGAGTAGAGACTGCTGAGTGATGCACTGTTTCTTGACCTTTTTAAACCTTTTTCATTATGTCAAGATTTCAATTGCTTGCCGAGGATTCGTGCAATGGACCTAAGATTTTCCGAAACTTTTCTTTTAAAATCCTTGTCAGAGCCCCAATCGTATGGTGTAGAGGATGTAAAATCAGCCACAGCCGGTACAAAATATTTTTTAACCAAGGGTAGTGCAGAGGGAAACAGCTTAGCAAGCCAGCTGCGAAGTCCAAAGCCCGACATTGATGAACGACCTTTGTGATAGTCCAAGCCATGGCCCAATTGTCTTAGACCAAGAGTTGTGTCATAGCAATCAATATCAGGACAAACGAATACCATTTTTCTATTAGAAATCTTGTTATTGAACGACGACGGGTCGAACATGGCGAGTAATCGCGACCAAAACTTTTGTTATTGCTAAAGGATCACCTAATTCAGTTCTTAGTGTTAACTGACAGAGTTCCAAATAGGAAGTCTTTACCGGGATATAATGAAGATTATTTATATTGTAATGATGAATATGATCTTGACTGGCTTTTCGTTCAAGAACTCGTAGGAGGGAAACATTGCTATTGGCAATTTTGAATGTTTCAAGGAATGAAGCGTAAAAAAATATACAAGCGTCCGAGGAGAAGGCAGGCGGATAGTCAGCAAAAATGACACAATCCACGCCACTAGTGCTTCCAGCGCTTATATCATTATTATATTGTCTTTAAAGCTATGAACATCTCTTATATTATCATTGAGAATAACCTTTTCATTGGCAATGGGTGAACTAATGTAGATCTTGCCCTTTTGCATTGACTAGTTGAATTGAAAGGCTCCTTTTTTCTAGCAGAAATTCTTTAATTGATAGCACGACACAAATCATTCATAATACCAAATTCTTCGTATGGTAATATGACAAATGGATATTCAAATAAATTGATCTTTGCAATTTTATGTTGATCGCTAACCAGTGGCCAATCATATGGTCTAATTTTATATTATATATGTTATCTTTTCTCAGGATATCATATGTGTTTTTGGGAATACAATCGACAAGAACAACTTGATGCTCGCCATTGAGCTTGATGGTGGGAGACAGTTTTGTCCAAAAATCACTTGTTTTATTCAAATCATTGTAGAGTGGATCTGATACTTCAGACATGAATGTTACATAGCAATCATTGAGCATTGTTACTGTCCTCAACTGCTACCCAAGAATCAAAATCAGAGTTGTATCCTAGCTAACGAACAAGCAAATGTCTCTTGCCCCCTGCGAGTACGACTCTTTAATATCTTTTCAATTTCTTAGATTTCACTATTATTTTTAATTTTTTGTAATTCATAATCATAAGAGCCAAAATGTTAGAAATGTTATGATGTTATGATTATTAGACAAAATGTTATGGGTTTAGTGTCTAGGATTTTTGACATTTTAAAAAGTTTAGTGGATCATAAGTAATTCCTCTTTAAAAAAATATTAGTTGTTCTTCAAATTTGAACACTATCACTGACATTGAATTTCTTCTTCACGACCTTTTCACTGGAATATTCTTCAAGAAATGTGTGAAATCTCTTTTCACCGTGATGATTTCCTGAGAGCTAACGTTGAACAGACATTGATAGGGTCGTTGATTATAAATTTCCATTATTTTATATATATCTTGAATAGAAGCAGGAGTATTTTTCAATGTACAATATCTCGAAATGAAAAGTTGAATAGTTTTTATACATCGTTCAGCCAATGCAGCCTTTATTGGACTATTACTATGATAGAGCATTGTAGTATAATTCAAAAATACCTTTTCTACATGTTGATTAACAAATTCACTACCACGATCGCTTTGAATTTTTCTATAGCTATCTTGTTCAAAAATACTTTCTATAGCCTGAGCAACTTCAACACCTCTCTTTGTCCGCAATGGAATATCATATGTATAGCGACTAAAGACACTGATTGGAAGTACAATATATTTGTAGGGTGTATTGTGACGTCTTTGACTCTCATCTAGAGTTAAAAGATCTACTTGTATCATTTGTAGTGGGAAAAGGGCTTTAGTTTTTTGATAATGATTACCACGAACCTTATGATTTCGATGTAGAGTGTAACTTGGTTCATTTTGTAGATGCTCTTTTGCACTTTTGATACCGCTGGTGACGACTTTAGAAAAATTTTGTGGGGGAACTTACACTTCCCACTTTACTAATATTTTCATAATCACTTTTCAAAACTTCAAACCTTTTGAGCGCAAACATGTAGTATAATGTCCGCAATTTTTTTATACTAGGGGGTGGCGATAGAGGCGATGAGTTGATATCATTACGCCGTCACTTTTGTCTAACCCCTGGTGTCATCAAATCAATAATTCTACTACTGCTGCTGCTAGGTGTGCTAGTATTTTCCAAGATTGATTTAAATCTTCTTTTTCTTTTTTCTTTAAATGGTTGTGTTGGTGCTGGTGTTCATGAACTGGAAATATGTTCTTTTAATTTCTTTAAAACTTTCTTATTGGTAATAAGACTATTTGGGAAGTTTAATGTATTTCAAAAGTCGTATAGACGATTTTCCAATGATAAAAGTCCTTTATGATTTGTAACCATATCATAAATTAAATCAACTAGATTATAACTTTTCCCTTGAATTATAATTCGTTTCACATTGCTATCAACTTAAACAGGTTGATCTTTACAACCATCACTTTCCAACATGAGATATGTTAAGACTCTTTTACTTTGTTTATGATATGAGTAGTGTAGTAAGTTTCCAATACTTGATACTTTTGAATTCAATTACTTCTCCTTTGATTGTGGTGTTGCTTAAGCAGCAGCAGAATCTTAAAGAGATGTTTCTTTGATGGAATCAATGACACTTACATTGACTGGTCTCGCACGATAGGGTTTATGTTTGTCCACTTATTGAAGTGCATCTTGAAGTAAAACAAGTTTTTTATCATTGGCAATATTCTCATCATTAATGAATTTACTGAGATTTTCCTCAAAGTGTTCCACTGTTGAAAGGATGAGTTTTATTAAATTCAATTTGTAGAGTTTAACCATCTCGAGAAAACTGTTTACAAGTCCTGCAATTATTGGCAGCAAAAGTATAAAAAAGCTACCACCCGCCTGGAGAAGACGTTTTCTTTTAAAATATTTTCCTTTCTTTTGGAAACCCAAGGCATGTACAACGGAACGATATTGCTTTGTCTGTTGTCTAACATCTTCTGGCAATTCAACATTACCCTCGGTTAAATTTAAACAAAGTTCAGACATTAGATTAATAAATTCATTGTCAATGCCATGTTTGAGGCTTTCCTAAGGGGTGGTTTTGAAGTGCTTAGAATGGAAAATAAATGTCTGTTTTCTTTTTGTTTCTTCACCGTCATTTTTTAAAACTAATAACCTTTTTTACTGTTAACCGGAAGGTATACTGTAATTTCATTGTCAAAAATATCTGTGACTACATGCAAATCCTCAGGTTTATTCTGATTAAGATCCAACAGAATGTAACCATCGGGTTTATTTGTTGCCTGATTGTACGCTGAAAGTAGAAATTTTTGAGCATCAGGATATATTTGTTTCTTGACAGTTATTAGAGAACTTGAATCACGAACAACTCTGTAAATGATATAGAAGGTACTGTTCAAAGCATGTGTTCTCATACATTTGCTATGATGAAAGAGATTGTGTAGAACTAGGGCTATGGAAATATGTTCATGAAGTGAGCGAACAGTAGACAGTTGTAGCACTTCCTGAGACCAATGTTCGATGGATTCAGCTAAATCATCAATAATCAGCCAAGAGTTTGGTTCAATTATGTTGAAAATATCAAGTCCCTGTACGAATTGTACCTGCAGCATCCCATTATCTAATGCAGCAGTAGCCTTTATTTGGTTATATGACTCTTGCCAAAAACTATATCAATAGTTGATTTTTTTCGGCTTTTTCCATAAACATTTTATTACACTTTTTAATTATTTTAGTTAAACGTGTTGTTTTGCCCGACATTGATCGACCACAAAGAAACAATCTTAATGATATTTTTAATTGATACATATTTGATGTTCGGCTTCAACAGCTGGACTACAGCTAACTGTAGACTGTACTTGTCTAATGAATAAATAATTTCTCTATTGTAGTCCTATCAGTCTTATTACGATGTTCAAAGAATAAAAACAACAAAAATATCAGTTAATAATCATATTTTATTTTATCTATATAAAATAAATATTTTTTAATTAACAGAAAAATAACTATTTAGCACCCTACAACCAATAGGTAACACACATACTTGGAGATTAAAAATCAACACTTTTTTTTCATTTTATTTGATTTTTAACAATAATCACAACATAAATAAACTCTACATTTTCAATTAAATCAACACACAAATACATTTATGAGATTCTTATTTTCTATAGTCTATACATTCAACTCGATCTAAAATACTGTAGTGTCCATTGGGAGGTACCTTGACATCACCCTCAAGTACATAGACTTTGTCCGATATGGCTGTCATGGCGTTTTTCTCTACTCTAACTGTGTAGTTTTTAATTGTAAAGAATGAATCGTCAGGACTTTTGCTCTTGGTACTAAACTACTTTCCACACAGTTTCTATATACACTCATGTCCAAATAATTTTCCACATAGTGTGTAGGCACCCCTTGCACACTTGTTTGATATCTTTATTGTTTGTTTACGCACAGTACACCTTCGGACCTTGAACCAAACCATTGGATATTAATTCACTCCCGGTTTCCAGCTTTAACATCAACAATCGACTTAGGACCTGGCATTTCACTAACTCTGGATAAATGAACTCATTCCAATTGGTAAAATCCATTTGAGAGCTAATGCGCTTACCGTTTTCCAAATTATTTAGTAAATTGTCAGTTTTAACTTTTAACAGGAGTGAATCAGTGTCTCCATAGTACACTCAACTTTCCCCTCCCTCGGTATTGTACCTTATAAACATTGTAAAACAATGACAACATGAGTTTTTTAGAGATTTCTAGTATTGGACTGCCACCTGCAATATTTTTATTTAAAACAACATTTATTTTTTTCTATGTAGGAGGACCATATTGGAGTCTATGATAATGAGTGATTTAAAGTTTGGGTCGGCAAAGATTCGAGCACATTCCTTTGGATTGGTTACAAGGTCACATCGACTTCTTACGCTTTCGCACATTTTACCGAACGCTGAATTGAAAATGAGCATATAGATTTTTTTCAACCTTCGTTTTTGCCTGTGAACGTTTACTGACAAAGTGTCAATAAACATTTTAAAATATGGTTTTTCGTCCAATTGGAGAGATCTATGTCTTTTTTTACCCTGAAACTATTGGCTACCATCCGTCGCAATAGCACGAGATTTAAAACTATATTCTGTTTCGGATCAAGGTCGGCAATTTGGTTTTTCTTTGAAGTTGTCCAGTGCATACCCTTATCCTCTACCAAAGATAAATTGTATGGACTCAAAGAGTCCTTGGTCCCAGGTCTATTTACAAACGGGAAAACAAAATCTTTTACCAAGTCAAGGAGTTCCAGGGGTATTTCACTGTCCTTGTGGTCCATTCTCCTCAACAGTGTGAATTTTAGGGAAAATTGAAGCACAAGGATTATTAATCCATTTGTAATTACCACACGGCAAACAGTCGTGAGACATTGCCGAGGAATAAAGGGAATTCATATCCAAAAAAACTGCATCAGACTTTACACCGTCGACAGAGTTCTGCCCAGTTGGATCAGTTTTCATAATACGGTCCCGATGAAAAACGTAGCCTTCCCTCATTGATCTTTCTACAAATAAGTGCTGATCTACGTCGGTGATCAGACTTTTCTTCTTTACTGATTTTGAAAATTAAATCCATCACCAGATGAGCAGTTGAAAAATAATAACCTAAATCCAACCCAAATTCCAAATATTTTTTAACCGTGTTCTTACAGACAATGTCCAACAGTGTCCATATATCACTTGCCAAGTACATTTTGCAATAATCCCACCCATTTATGCACCCTCCTGTGGCCCAAACCCTCTTGGCAAAGTCATAGTTGGCAGTAGTGCATTGACTATCAGTAAATGAATTATAAAACGCTACTATGGGTGGTAGTTTCACCTTACTTAGCCTCAAGGTGGAGTTGTAGTAATTTTACGCATATATGCCCTCACACGTTAGTAAACAATATATTTCATCATCTGGAAAGCACTTTTTAAGGAGGTTGAAACTATCAAAATTGTAGCTTTTCCGTAATTTAATTAATTGTCTTAGAGATTTGTGTAAAAAAAAAAAGGAGTCTAAAAAACTTATTTTTTTAAATTAAGTATGTCCATTATATATTTTTTTACGTTTGAATTCTAAGAGCAGAAGATTCTCAGATGATATGGGTATGACAAAGACAAAGATAGACAAAGAACCATCTACCCATGCGCCATGTACAACTTCACGTTTCTGCATACGAGCCAATGCTGGTGAAATAAATTTCAAATCATAATTCGAATTGTGTATAAGAACTGGCATAAAATATTGTTGACTAACGTTTACTTTGCACGATTGATGGGTGACTCCACGAAAGTTACTTCCTCCCAATAAAATTTCATGCCCCAAATTATGGTGGTCGTGGACTTTCCCTTTACCCCCTTTCCAATGTTTATTCTCTTCCAATTTCCCCTTACAAACCCAACATATTTTTTTATTTTTAATGGCCAACCTCTCCTCTGGTGATAGAATAATAGGATAAATTTTTTGTCGCAACTGTGATATTGCCTTGTTTACTGTTATAATAAGTCTAGTCAAGGCTGTGTGCATAAAGTCCTCACCATCCAATGTCTCAACTACATCTAACACTTGCATGATATTACTAGAGTCTCTCTGAGCGTGGGTGTCAGACTGCTATGGCTTGATGTTCTTGAATACGATTTGAAATTTTTTAACCATTCACATCTGTGAGCTTAGCTTTGCAATCTAAAATGATCTTATCACTATGAAATAGTGAATTCTAGAAATTTCTAAAACGTAAAATTGCCTTATCACCACTAACTGTTTCCACACAATAGTATCCATAACGTTTACAGTGTTTCATGTGATTCCTTAGGTATAATTCAGTCCAAAATCTGGACAGACATGTTGAACAATAATAGTGTATTCTATTTGTTTTTGCCTCCCTCAGAACCCTACTAATATCGGTAATTGGATTGAAATGATCAATTGAATCAGGCTCTGTAGGAAGCGTGTAAGGAAGCCATACCCAGTGCTTCACTGATTCAGTTGATGGTGCCTTCACTGGAAATGTTAGCCCCTTTTTATTACCACGGTCACCCTCCTCAAATTCTTTTTTATATTGCAACACCGTAACACCTATATTTAAATGTTCGTTAGCCCATTGAAAAATATCTATTCCCTTGAGTGTTAAAGGATATTGACCATTTAAAAAAACTGAAAGCTACTTTAGGGATCTCTTTCGTCTCCCCAACTCTATTAGCTGCCAACTTGTCCAGCTTTGTCGTATTAGCATTTTCCTTCAGGGGTCGGAAGACTGCGATAAGAAAAGCATATTTGAAAACCTGTAGGCTTGTACCGAAACAGATTCGTTGCACACCCTGACATCCTTCTAAATCTGGAAGATATTTTAAAACTATGGACCCCGGCCCACCACCTCTTAAAATAAAATCTTTTTTAAATTTATATATATTTGCATTTACATTTTTAAGAAATAAAACCACTGCCCCACTACTCTTTTCATTATAATTATCCAGTTCTCTGAAAATAATATTTATCCATTTCATAAATAATATTTCAGTGTGCAAGAAATGTGAATAAACTTTACCGGCATTTTCATTTGAATAAATTATTTTGAACACTATTGACGCTTTTATGCTGTCTCGACCGCACAAACCCAAATCGGTCTTTCAAGAAGGGCTCGAATCTTGCCCAAATACGAATGAAAAATGTTTATAAGGTCTGTTACAATGTCCCCCGCTATTAATGAATTAAAAGGGTCCCTGAATATAGCCGTATTAACATCTACGGTATAAAAGACAAAGTTTGTTAAATAAAATTCGGGCAATGATGGAGAGATTTGTATATCCCAAATGCCTCCATCATCACTCCTTTCAGCCTTAACAAGAGGGTTGGTGCGTGGAGTAAAATCACCTAGTTCACTCAATATATTCTCCAGTGTGTCTGGAATGAGTTGTTCTGCCATAGCAAATTTCTTTTGTTCTTCAATTGTACTTAGCTGAACTGGGGTGATGTCCATTAAAACAGTGGGGGGGGGGAGGGTCCTCGTTTAACTCTTGAAAAATTATCTAAAATTCTACAAGTTTTAGGACTCATCTGATCTTCAAATGCATCTGTTTGTGCAAAACTAACCTCTAAAGCCTGTTCAAAGGCACTTGGAGGGATATTAACTGAACTAGTAGAAGGAATAAAATTACTAACCCTAAAATATTCTTTTAAAAAAGTTATCTATCCACTCAGGGTCATCATTATATTCGTTAATGTTAGTGGGCAAATCTTCAAGATTTTTACTACCTCCAATACATTCCTTTAAAAGCTTGCTGTACCACTCAAGGTCATTGTCGACAGATGTTGGGTCAATAAGTTGACTATCGCTAAAAACTGTTGGTGGCGTGGAAATAGATTTATGCTTAACGATGTCGCACAACCCTTGAGTCGGTAGGTGTGATGATGGTGATGGAAAGTCCTAAATACATTCTAAGACCACACTGGCCATACATGGTAAGTCATCCATGCTAATCTACAATAATAACAGAATTTATTTTCATTGTGTAATTGATCCTGTTTTATTAAAGTCGAAAAAATGGATTATTCGTGAGCTATATTTATTTAGAAACATTTACATACTAAAGAATAATACTAGTAGTTCACTGTCAACCCCTTCCCAACCACTCAATATATCCAGAAAGTATCAATTTAATATTCCATTATGTAATGCTCTTACCCGTGAATATTGACAACTTAAATGTACATAGTGTGTGTTCTGATTTTATCTTAGTTTCATCTTAATACTCATAAATCGGTTTTGGAGAAACCAGAATCATACTTTCCCTCCCTCCACCAAAGTACCATCTTTCCCCCACTGTAACAAAACATTCTTTAAACAAATATTATTTTGTATAACATATGAGCTATGTTCAATAGGCTGTGGAGTTTATGTAATTCCCACGCACAAACACACGGTTGATTGAACTTTCAAATATTTTGAATAAGTGCTTTCGAGGCTGATTGTTGTTTTATTATTTTCTAAATAGTGTACTAGAATATTAAATGAACTATACCATCATAATTTCTATGATAAGTCCTTCCATGCAAGATGATCTGTTGGAGAAAAGGATACTTAAAAAAAAAACACATTTGAACCCTTAATTTTCTTTACTTAAAGTGGCGCTTTTTACTAATGCGCTGTCTGATAAATTCTTCATTTAGTCATTCTTTTCAAGAAGAATCGTCATTTAGTCAATCTTTTCAAGAAATCATCTTTAAATTAAATTATAAAAATTCCAAACTAATCATATTTAAACATTAATGAATTAAATTTAGTTTTTCTTTATATTAGAAAATACATATGAAAAAATAATCGATAAAACCGGAAAAAACGAAAAGAGAAAATATAATTTTTACTTATGCCGTGCATTGAAGATTCATAATATGAAAGGTCATGTTGCACATTATTATTATTATTATGATTTAGTTATTACCCGTCAAAAAAAGGTACAAAAGACGGAGTAACACTAAAAAAAGAAAAAACAAACAAAAAACAAAAAAAGACACATTGAACAAATTACAAAGACGAGAACCAAAAACTCAATTATACACTGCACTGCAGGTACGTAACATATAATTCAATTTAAAACAAGATTATTGGCTTGTGCAGTTAATCAGTCCTGGTAATTCCATGTGTGCTAGAGCTCGCATATACTATTACAGTTGGTCTTATCGATGATGTTTCCATTCTAGTTGAAGCTGTTAAACTAACTCTCTTTGCAAGAGGTTCCTTAAATAAAAATAATATTTTAGTTTCCAGATTATTAATTCTTAATAAGCTGGATTTCCCTTCTCCCCCAATTTATATTTTTTTTACGTGTACGTAAAGCATTTAATTCGAAACTAATTTGCGTATAATCTGTTAAAAATCCAGATTGCCAAAACAACAGCTAAATACCTTCTCCTATATGTGTGTGCTATTGACCGTTTGCCAAGGTTAAGCCAGGTCAGTGTTTCATTAAGAGACTTTCTATGAGTATGGGAAAATGTTGGCATTTGGCTGTTTTTAAATTCTAAGACTATGCTAAACACAGTTTTGTCAAATAGCAGAGTATTGTCAATAGATAATTGAAACAAAGTCAGTATGTTATTAAGATACTATAGGATTTTAGCTTATAAAGAAGAAAGTTGAAACATAATTAATACCCCCCTCCCCATTTATATTGTTTTGAGAATATATGACGAAAAAGGATATATAACTCCATTTTGATTGTACTTTGTATGAGATATCTTACACGTTACTAAAAATAATAAAAAAAGATGCTTATTTAACTAAATATATTTATCATTTAAAACCCACACTGTAATTTTAATATATATTCTATAATACGTCTACATAAAAGCATTTAAATTAGTTTGAAAAATATTTGGATAGAATCTGTCAAAAATCCACAATGTGAAACAGTTCAAAATTCACCCCATTTCATGGTCTATTGAAGCTGATACGAGGTTAGCAAGATACAAAATTTGAAGAATAACAGATAACTTCAAAGGAAGGCAGTAGCTTAGGAAGTATTAGAAAGAAAATAGAAAGGAAGTACTTGAGAATAGTAACTTAGAAAGAAGGTAACATCTAAATTAATTGTATACAAACCAATTAATTATAAAAAGTAACTTACATCGAAGAATTGGTTAAGTCCATTTCTATCGTCGTAATATATTACTCAGTCAACAATAGAATTATACATGAAACACCCATCTGAGTTGTAACCTATATTTATACGCTCAAATTCAAGGAAATTATATTAAAAATAGAATTTCTGTCCCATTGTATTTATCAATATAGAACAGATTATTCTTAATGACTCCTTAATTTGACTCCCGTTAATAATAGGATTAGATTTAACGTCATAGGTTATTTTTAGATGTTCTGGCTGGAGTCCAGATGTCTCTCATATATGGACTTCCCCTCGGATAGCAAGGCCTTCCACTACTAATAAATCATAAATAAGCGAACTAATCAGCAGACTCTAATCAAGAATTGCTAAGTTAGCTATTCTGCTTTCTAAGGGATCTTCCTCTGCTATCTATCACCCTTTGAATAAGTGTATCCAGTACTTGACATTAAAGCGGTTCCAGGATTTTATAATTGGCTAGAAACGTTTATTTATGAGTCTGGAATAATTTAATGATATTGATTTTCTGAAAAGATATTGGAAAGTGCTATTAACGTCAATTGAAACTGTCGAAGATACTCAAATAAAGTTAGAATTGTTTTTTATGTTGGGTTACTATATGAATTTGGATGTATCACATATGAAACGATACTAAATTTTACTGAGTCACAACTAGAGCCTGCTGTCCCGCGTCGTTCCCTTTTTGAAATTTCTTGGTCTAACAGTCGAATATTTACAGATTTGCAGCATATGATAAAACTGTCTGAGAATTAAACACTAACGGCATTGTCCCACCAATTAAGAAGAATATACTCCCATAGGAAATCAAAGCTAGTGCAAATGTGGCTACTTTTATTCGCAAAAAAGGGGATGTTTCCTGACAATGATACAATAGCTTAATATCCTCAATACCTTGAATTATTTTGAAAGTTTAAAGCATATATTCTGTACCAACTGTTGTCAACTAATGTTATGCAAAATTTTAACTGCTAAATGTTTTTCTCAATGTAAAGAAAATAACTATCAAAAAGTGGTTTTGTATATGCATAGTATTGTTTTATGGAATTAAATAGAAACAAAAAATAGGAGAGGGTCACCGAGGACTCAAAGATACACAAACACACACACACACACAAAATAAAAATAAATAAAAATTTTCCACCTTTTTATATTTTCCGTTTAGTTTTCCTATTTTCTCATCTATTTTGTAAGTTCTATCTCCTCTCAAATGTCCTATCCCTAGGTCTTCAAAAATACTTCAAGTGTACCTGGATGAAAAAAAAAATAGAAACATCTTACAGTAAAGATTGTTTGATTGGTTGATATATATTTAGCCCAAGACATAAAAATTAGTTTTCTTGTTTAATATCCATAGAACATCACGTAAAACTATGCCTTGCTAGTTCGGGTGGCTGGCTTTACCCCCCCCCCTCCCCGGCGAAACCCCTCCCCCAAGGATAATTACCTCCCCCCCCCGCAGAAAATACCCCTCCGGGAAATACCATCCAGTGGAAAATACCTGCCCTGAAAATACCCCCATCCGGAAAATACCCCCTGGTAAATACCCCCTCGTGGAAAATAAGGCTTTCTAAATTTGAAAATTCTAGTTTAGTTTATTTTTTTAATTTTATTTGGGGGAAGGAATTTCGGTACTTGTGTATTATATTCCACTCACTCCAGTTTACGCTGTGTGAAATTCGAGAACACACCGGTTTTTTCGTTAGTTTCTTTGTTACTTTAGAAATAAATTTGGGCTATAGATTTTCATATTACGGGGGGTAGGAAGTATGAATGGGAGTGCCAGCACAGGGGTTCACTCCATATATTGGCATCAAAAGGCCCGAACGGGAGTTTACATCATTGCCAGATAAGAGTTTCATGGTTATATTGTTTGTTGGTTATGTGGTTTGATGGTTATATTGTTTGTTGGTTATGTAGTTTGATGTTGTTTCATGGTTATGTTGTTTAATGTTTCTATGCCTATCCAATCCGAACAGAAGTTTACAACATTGCCAGATAAGAGCAAGTCCAACGGTACAAGATCAAGTGTCTCTTTCTAGGCCAATCAGGGACTTAGAAATACTTCGGGGAAAACGCACATGCGCACTGAATACTAACGGGACAATGTTATTCATTGACTAACGGGACAAGATTACAGTGAATATAAGGAAATTTTTGTATAGATTCGTGGTGGAAATCAGACGGTGAATTCTAATGTATCATGAGGGGAATTAAGAAACAATATAGCTTCTCTACTTTACAATCAGAGATAAATTAATATTCTTTCGAAGATTTAATAGTGTAAATAGGAACACCTTAGATAATTTTTCAGAAATTCAAACGAAATCCAGACATTTTGAATATACTTGACGCGGGAATTGTTTCCTGGGAATTTTAAATGTGACAGTACAGGGATGCCAAAACGAAGGAACACTCAGAAATTAAGTTTTGGGGATTATTTGGGCGAAACAAATTAATCGACATTTTACGAATTATTTGGGTGAAACAAATTAATCGACATTTCGGAGGATGATTTGTGGTGAAACTCTGTGGTCGCTATAATAGACATGTGCACAATATGGGATCTGGACGATATTAAATATTGTTTTTAGCAATGGAGTATGCTAAAAAGAAGAAAGTAATAGAGCCATTGGTGTCAAGATGATATCGTCCAGATCCCATTCAGATCAACTCAAACCTTGTGAGTTGACCTAGCTTTATTTTCCAATTGTGTTCAGTATAATACCCAAATATCAATCGAGCAGTTTTGTCTTTATAAAATATGTTCTAACATTCTAGTATACTGAAAAGTTGATACTAATAGAGATATAGATGGCAAGAAAAGAATTTTAATGAGTGAATTCAGAACAATCCTTAGAAATCCTTAGAAATTAAGTGGTGAGGTAATTATAGGTTTGAAGCATCAAGGATCGTAACCATCAATGACTTTTAGCACCAAGGACCTCAACCTCCAAAGGCCCCCTATCCTAAACCTCCAAGGGGCCCCCCCATTTTGTATACTTTTTTTGAAGTTTTTTTTTAAAGTTTTGTTTTGTTATTTTTTAAAGATGATATTTTTTTACATTTAACTTGTTTTACATGTCTTCGAATGAGATAAAACACTTAAAAAATAAAAAATTCACATTTAATATTTTCACAATTTGTTAGAATGATAACAATTTATCTGTTAGAAGTAATAAGTTTTCTGTCAATGATACCAAATTTTTCTTAGAAGTAACATTTTTTTCACTATGACAACAAGTTTTCTGACAGAAGATATCCTTAACACTAAAAAATTTTATTTTTGAAGTATTAACATTTACCCTTAATACTAACAAGCTTTTACTTAACACACTCAAATTTATCTTCGAAGCATCAACATTTTCCCTCAATACTAACAAACTTTTACTTAACACATTCAAATTTCTCTTAGAAGAAACAGGGATTTTCTTAACAGTAACATACATTTCTAAAAGCACCAATCTTTCCATCAATGATAATAAATTTCTCTTAAAAGTAACAATTTTTCGTCAATGATAACTAGTTATCAGTTAGATCTACCAAGTTTTCTCTCAAAGATACAAAATTTTTCTTAGAAGTAAAAATTTTTTCGTTATGATAGCAAGTTTTCTGATAGAAGTAGCAATATTTCCTTAACACTAAGAAACTTTTTCTTCGAAGCATTAATATTTTCCATTAATTCTAACAAACTTTTACTTAACACGCTCAAATTTCTCTTAGAAGTAGCAGGTATTTTCTTAACAGTAACAAATTTCTTTTAATAGCACCAAGTTTTCCATCAAAGATAACATATTTTTCATAGAAGTATCAATTTTTGTTCACTGATAAGAAGTTATCTGCTAGAAGTAACAAGATTTCTATCAATGATACCAATTTTTTCTTAGAAGTAAAAACTTTTTCGATATGATAACAAGTTTTCTGTCAGAAGTAGCAAGTTTTCCTTATCACTAACAAATTTTCTCCATTGAAGTAACAAGTTATTATTAATACTAATAAACTTTTACTTAAAACACTTAAATTTCTCTTAGAAGTAAAAGTTTTTTTCCTTAGAAGTAAGATTTCCTCTAATAACACCAACCTTTCCGTCAATGATAGTAAATTTCACTTAAAAGTAACAGGTATTTTCTTAACAGTAACAAATTTCTTCTAATAGCACCAAGTTTTCTGTCAAAGATAACAAATTTCTCATTCAAGTAACAATTTTTCGTTATGATAACAAGTTTTCTGTCATAAGTAGCAAGTTTTCATTAACACTAACAAATTTTCTCATCATAGTAACAACTTTTTCCTTAATACTAACAAACTTTTACAAATCACACTCAAATTTCTCTTGGAAATAATAGGTATTTTCTTAACAGTAACATATTTTTTCTAATACACCAATCTTTCCGTCAGTAATAATAAATTTTTCTTAGAATTAACTATTTTTCATCATTGATAACTAGTTATCAGTTAGAAGTAACAGATTTTCTGTCAAAGATACAAAATTCTTCTTAGAAGTAACAATTTTTTCGTTATGATAACAAGTTTTCCGCCGGAAGTAGGAAGTTTTCCTTAACACTAACAAATTTCCTCATCGGAGTAACAACTTTTTCTTTAATACTAACAAACTTTTACTTAACACACTCAAATTTCTCTTAGAAGTAATAGATATTTTCTTAACAATAACAAATTTTTCTAAAAGCACCAGCCTTTTCGTCAATGATAATAAATTTCTCTTAAAAGGAACAATTTTCGTCAGTGATAACTAGTTATCAGTTAGAAGTAAAAAGTTTGTTTTCTGTCAAAGATACAAAATTTTTCTTCGAAGTAACAATTTTTTTGTTATGATAACAAGTTTTCTGCCAGAAGTAGCAATATTGTCTTAACACTAACAAACTTTCTCTTTGAATTCTCATTATTTTCCATTATTACTAACAAACTTTTACTTAACACGCTCAAATTTCTCTTAAAAGTAACAGGTATTTTCTTAACAGTAACAAATTTCTTCTAATAGCACCAAGTTTTCCATCAAAGATAACAAATTTCTAATAGAAGTATCAATTTTTCTTCACTGATAACAAGTTATCTGCTAGAAGTAACAAGTTTTCTATCAATGATACCAATTTTTTCTTAGAAGTAATGACTTTTTCGTTATGATAACAAGTTTTCTGTCAGAAGTAGCAAGTTTTCCTTATCACTAACAAATTTTCTCCATTGAAGTAACAAGTTATTCCTTAATACTAATAAACTTTTACTTAAAAGACTTAAATTTTTCTTAGAAATAACTGTTTTTTTTCTTAGCAGTAGAAAATTTCTTCTAATAGCACCAAGTTTTCCATCAAAGATAACAAATTTCTAATAGAAGTATCAATTTTTCTTCACTGATAACAAGTTATCTGCTAGAAGTAACAAGTTTTCTATCAATGATACCAATTTTTTCTTAGAAGTAAAAACTTTTTCGTTATGATAACAAGTTTTCTGTCAGAAGTAGCAAGTTTTCCTTATCACTAACAAATTTTCTCCATTGAAGTAACAAGTTATTCCTTAATACTAATAAACTTTTACTGAAAAAACCTAAATTTATCTTAGAAATAACAGTTTTTTTCTTAGCAGTAACATATTTCTTCGAATAGCACCAAATTTTTCCGTCAAAGATATCAAATTTCTCATAGAAGTAACAACTTTTTCGTTTATGATAACAAGTTTTCTGTCAGAAGCAGCAAGTTTTCCTTATCACTAACAAATTTTCTCATCAGAGTAAAAACCTATTCCTTAATACTAACTAACTTTTACTTAACATACTCAAATTTCTCTTAGAAGTAATAGGTTTTTTCTTAACAGTAACATATTTTTTCTAATAACACCAACCTTTCCGTCAAAGTTAACAAATTTCTTTTAAAAGTAACAATTTTTCATCACTGATAACTAGTTATCAGTTAGAAGTAAAAAGTTTTCTGGTAATGATACGAATTTTTTAAGAAGTAATAATTTTTTCGCTATGATAACAAGTTTTCTGACAGAAGTACCAATATTTCCTTAATGATAACAAACTTTCTCTTCAAAGAATCAATATTTTCAATTAATACTAACAAACATTTACTTAAGACTCTTAAATTTCTCTTAGCAGTAACAGTTTTTCATAACAGTAAAAAATTTCTTCTAATAGCACCAAGTTTTTAATCAAAGATAACAAATTTCTCTTAAAAGTGTCAATTTGTTTTCACTGATAACAAGTTATCTGCTAGAACTAACAAGTTTTCTATCAATGATGCCATTTTTTTTATAAGTAACAATTGCGCGCGTAACCTAGTATTTACGTGTGCGCGCGTAACCTAGACTAAATTAACCTTAAAATGAAAACAAAACAAATTTATTAGAAAAATATACAAAAAATTAGCCTTAAAAATGAATAAAATACAACTTTATTTAAAAAAAATATGCGAAAATGTACCCAGTTATTAGCGGAGTGAACCTTTGCGGCGTGCACGGCTGCTGGGGCGTGCATCAACATGGGCCATGGACTATTGTTACTTCGATGGAGAAAATTTGTTAGTGATAAGAAAAACTTGCTACTTCTGACAGAAAACTTATCATAACAAAAAATTGTTACTTCTAAGAAAAATTTGGTATCATTGCCATAAAACTTGTTACTTCTAACTGATAACTAGTTATCAATGATGAAAAATTGTTACTTTTAAGAGAAATTTAATATCATTGACGGAAAGGTTTCTGTTATTAGAAAAAATATGTTACTGTTAAGAAAATACCTATTACTTCTAAGAGAAATTTGAGTGTGTTAATTAAAAGTTTGGTAGTATTAAGGAAAAAGTTATTACTCTGATGAAAAAACTTGTTAGTGATAAGGAAAACTTCCTACTTCTGACAGAAAACTTGTTATCATAAACGAAAAAATTGTTACTTCTATGAAAAATTTTCTATCATTGACAGAAAACTTGTCCATTTTAAGAGAAATTTATTATCTTGGATGGAAAAGTTGGTGATATTAGAAGAAATTTGTTACTGCTATGAAAAAAAAACTGTTACTTCTAAGAAAAATTTAAGTGTGTTAAGTAAAAGTTTATTAGTATTAAAGAATATGTTGTTAATTCGATGGAGAAATTTTGATAGTGATAAGGAAAACTTGCTACTTCTGACAAAAAACTTGTTATCATAACGAAAAAAATTTTACTTCTAAGAAAAATTTGGTATCATTGACAGAAAACTTGTTAGTTCTAGCAGATAACTTGTTATCAATGACAAAAATTGATACTTTTATGAGAAATTTGTTATCTTTGACGGAAAACTTGCTGCTATTATAAGAAATTTGTTACTGTTTAGAAAATACCTGTAACTTTTAAGAGAAATTTGAGTATGTTAAGTAAAAGTTTGTTAGTATTAATGGAAAATGTTGATACTTCGAAGAGAAAATTTTTTACTGATAAGGATATCTAGCTACATCTGGCAGAAAACTTGTGATCATAACGAAAAAATTATTGCTTCTAAAAAAATATTTTCGGTATGATTGCCAGAAAACTTGTTACTTCTAACTGATAACTAGTTATCAATGATGAAAAACTGTTACTTTTAAGGGAAATTTATTATCATTGACGGAAAGGTTGGTGCTTTTAGAAAAATATTTTACTGCTAAGAAAATACCTATTACTTCTAAGAGAAATTTGAGTGTGTTAAGTAAAAGTTTGGTAGTATTAAGGAAAAAATTGTTACTCTGATGAGAAAATTTGTTAGTGTTAATGAAAACTTGCTACCTCTGACAGAAAAATTGTTATCATGACGACAAAATTGTTATTTCTATGAGGAATTTGTTATCTTTGACGGAAAACTTGGTGCTATTAGAAGAAATTTGTTACTGTTAAGAAAATACCTGTTACTTCTAAGAGAAATTTGAGCGTGTTAAGTAAAAGTTTGTTAGTATTAAGGGAAAATATTGATGCTTCGAAGAGAAAGTTAGTTACTGTTAAGAAAATATTGCTACTTCTGGCCGAAAACATGTTATCATAACGAAACAAATGTTACTTCTAAGAAAAATTTTGTATATTTGACAGAAAACTTGTTACTTCTAACTGATAACTAGTTATCATTGACAAAAAATTGTTTCTGTTAAGAGAAATTTATTATCATTGACGGAAAGGTTGGTGCTTTTAGAAAAATATGTTACTGTTAAGAAAATACCTATTATTTGTAAGAGAAATTTGAGTGTGTTAAATAAAGGTTTGTTAGTGTTAAAGGGAAAATGTTAATACTTCAAAAAGAAAATGTGTTAGTGTTAAGGAAAACTTGCTACTTCTGTCAGAAAACTTGTTATCATAACGAAAAATTGTCTTTCTAAGAAATATTTGGTATCATTTACAGAAAACTTGTTACTTCTAATATATAACTTGTTATTATTGGCGAAAAAATTGTAACTTTTAAGTAAAATTCATTATCATTGACTGAAAGGTTGGTGTTATTAGAAAACAAATGTTACTGTTAAGAAAATATCTATTACTTCTAAGAGAAATTTGAGTCTGTTAAGTAAAAGTTTGTTAGTATTAGGGAAAAAGTTGTTACTCTGATGAGGAAATTTGTTAGTGTTAAGGAAAACTTTCTACTTTTGGCAGAAAACTTGTTATCATAACGAAAAACTTTTTACTTCTAAGAACAATTTTGTATCTTTGACAGAAAACTTGTTACTTCTATCTGATAACTAGTTATCAAGGATAAAAAATTGTTACTTTGAAGAGAAATTTATTATCATTGACGGAAAGGTTGCTGCTATTAGAAAAGATATGTTACTGTTTAAAAAATATCTATTACTTCTAAGAGAAGTTTGATTGTGTTAAGAAAAGTTTGTTAGTATTAAGGAAAAAGTTGTTACTCTGATGAAAAAATGTGTTAGGGTTTATGAAAACTTGCTACTTCTGAGAGAAAACTTGTTATCATAACGACAAAATTGTTACTTCTATAAGAAATTTTTCATCTTTGACGAAAAACTTGGTGGTATTAGAAGAAATTTGTTACTGTTAAGAAAATACCTGTTAATTTTAAGAGAAATTTATTATCATTGACGGAAAGGTTGGTGTAATTAGAAAAAAATTTTTACTGTTAAGAAAATATTTATTACTTCTAAAAAAATTTGAGTGTGTTAAGTAAAAGTTTGTTAGTATTAAGGAAAAAGTTGTTACTCCAATGAGAAAATTTGTTAGTGTTAAGGAAAACTTGCTAGTTCTGACAGAAAACTTGTTATCATAAACGAAAAAAATTGTTACTTCTATGAAACATTTGGTATCTTTGACCGAAAACTTGTTACTTCTAACATCAAAGTTGTTATCATTGACGAAAAATTGTTTCTTTTAAGAGAAATTTATTATCATTGATGGAAAGGCTGGAATTTTTAGAAAAATATGTTACTGTTAAGAAAATACCTGTTTCTTCTAAGAGAAATTTCAGTGTGTTAAGTAAAAGTGTGTTAGTATTAAGGGAAAATGTTGATGTTTCGAAGAGAAATTTGAGTTTGTTAAGTAAAAGTTTGTTAGTATTAATGGAAAATGTTGATACTTCGAAGAGAAAATTTGTTAGTGTTAAGGAAATCTTGCTAATTCTGGCAAAAAACTTGTTTTCATAATGAAAAAATTGTTACTTCTAAATAAAAAATGTGGTATCATTGCCAAAAAACTTGTTACTTCTAACTGATAACTAGTTATCAATGATGAAAAATTGTTACTTTTCAGAGAAATTTATTAGCATTAACGGAAAGGTTGGTGTTATTCAAAAAAATATGTTACTGTTAAGAAAATACTTATTACTTCTAAGAGAAATTTGAGTGGGTTAAGTAAAAGTTTGTTAGTATTAAGGAAAAAGTTGTTACTCTGATGACAAAATTTGTTAGTGAGAAGGAAAACTTGCTACTTCTGATAGAAAACTTGTTATCATAAACGAAAAAATTGTTACTTCTATGAGAAATTTGTTATCTTTGACGGAAATTTTGGTGCTATTAGAAGAAATTTGTTACTGCTAAGAAAAACAACTGTTACTTCTAAGAGAAATTTAAGTCATTAAGTAAAAGTTTATTAGTATAAAGGAATAAGTTGTTACTTTGATGGAGAAAATGTGTTAGTGATAAGGAAAACTTGCTACTGTGACAGAAAACTTGTTATCATAACGAAAAAGTTTTTACTTCTAAGAAAAAATTGGTATCATTGATAGAAAACTTGTTACTTCTAGCAGATAACTTGTTATCAGTGAAGAAAAATTGATACTTCTATTAGAAATTTGTTATCTTTGATGGAAAACTTGGTGCTATTAAAACAGATTTATTACTGTTAAGAAAATACCTGCTACTTCTAAGAGAAATTTGAGCGTGTTAAGTAAAAGTTTGTTAGCGTTAATGGAAAATATTAATGCTTCGAAGAAAAAGTTTCTAAGTGTTAAGGAAATATTTCTACTTCTGGCAGAAAACTTGTTATCATAACGAAAAAATTGTTACTTCTAAGAAAAATTTTTTATCTTTGACAGAAAACTTGTTACTTCTAAATGATAACTAGTTATCATTGACGAAAAAATGTTTCTTTTAAAAGAAATTTATTATCATTGACGGAAAGGTTGGTGCTTTTAGAAAAGTATGTTACTCTTAAGAAAATACCTGTTTCTTCTAAGAGAAATTTGAGTTTGTTAATTAAAAGTTTGTTAATATTAAGGGAAAATGTTGATGCTTCGAAGAAACATTTGAGTCTGTTAAGTAAAAGTTTGTTAGTATTAAGGAAAAATTTTGATACTTCGAAGAAAAAATTTGTTAGTGTTAAGGATATCTTCTGTCAGAAAACTTGTTATCATAATGAAAAAATTGTTACTTCTAAGAAAAATTTGGTATCATTGACAGAAAACTTATTACTTCTAACAGATAAATTGTTATCATTCTAACAAATTGTGAAAATATTAAATGTGAATTTTTCATGTTTTAAGTATGTTTTTTTTTCATTCGAAGATATGTAAAAATAAAGCTGAAAAAAATATAATCTTTAAAAAAATAACAAAAAAAACTTAAAAAAAAACTTTAAAAAAAAGTATAAGAAAATTGGGGGGCCTTTGGAGGTTGGGGATAGGGGGGCCTTTGGAGGTTGGAATCCTTGGTGCTTAGGGTCATTGAAGGTTATGATCCTTGATGCTTCAAACCTATAATTACCTCACTACTTGATTTCAAAGGATTTCTAAGGATTTTTCTGAATTTCCTCATTAAAATTCTTTTCTGGCCATCAACATCTCTATTAGTATCAACTTTTTAGTATACTAGAATGTTAGAATATAGTTTATAATGACAACACTGCTCGATTGGTATTTGTGTATTATACCGAACACAATTGGGAAGTAACGCTAGGTCAACTCAAAAGGTGATCTTGACACCAATGGCTCTATTACTTTCAACTTTTTAGCATTATCCATTGCTAAAAACAATATTTTATATCGTCCACATCCCATATTGTGCACTTGTCTATTATAGCGACCCCAGAGTTTCGACCCAAATCGTCCTCCAAAATGTCAATTAATTTTTTTCGCCCAAATAGTCCCTAAAATGTTGATTAATTTGTTTCGCCCAAATAATTCCCTAAACGTAATTTCTGAGTGTTCCTTTGTTTTTGGCATCCCTGTGCTGTCACATTTAAAATTCCCAGGAAACCAGTCCTGCGTTTATTATATTCAATCTGTCTTCATATCGTTTGAATTTCTGAAAAATTATCTAAGGTGTTCCTAGTTATACTATTAAGGCTTCGAAAGAATATTAATTTATCTCTGACAGTAAAGTAGAGAAGCCATATTGTTTCTTAAATCCCCTCATGATACATTAGAATTCTCCGTCTGATTACCACCGAGAATCTAGACAAAACTTTGCTTACATTCACTGCGATCTTGTCCCGTTAGTGGATCAATAACATTGTCCTGTTAGTATTCAGTGCGTATGTGCATTTTTCCCGCAGTATTTCCAAGTCCCTGATTGGCTTAGAAAGAGACACGTGATCTTGTATCGTTAGACTCACTCTTATCTGGTAATGTTGTAAACTTCTGTTCAGATTGGATAGGCATAGAAACATCAAACAACATAACCATGAAACAACATCAAACCATATAACAAACAAACAATATAACCATGAAAGTCTTATCTGGTAATGATGTAAACTCCCGTTCGGGTCTTCTGATGCCCATATATCGAGCCCCTCCTGGGCTGGCACTCCCATTCCTGCTGTAGGAGGAGTAAATTATAGCGGGTCTGCATGCAAGATGGGTTTGATACAATCATTCTGCATATTAGATAGATAGATAGATAAGTAGATTATATATATATATATATATATATATATATATATATATATATATATATATATATATATATATATATATATATATATATATATATATATATATATATATATATATATATATATATATATATATATATATATATATATATATATATATATATATATATAAATATATATATATATATATATATATATATATATATATATATATATATATATATATATATATATATATATATATATATATATATATATATATATATATCCACCCTGTTTTCAAAGTCATTTTCCCAAATAATCTTACATTTTCCCCCAAATATATATACAGTACATCCAGAAAAAGGCTTATTATTTGCACCGGAGCGTAAACATAGTATTGCTGATTCCTGCACTTTACTGCACAGCTGTAGACACGTTGTTAGACCGGGGTGGTAGGTTTTTGAGCCTTTTAATGGGTGTGTCCTAAAGGCTGAATTTTGCGGATTTACTTTTTCTAACGGTTTTTGAGGTGTCCTTCGATAAATAAGGAAGACCGAACCGATACTTCAACATGCTCATAATTGAATTAATATGTTCCTTCAGAGCCCTTAATTTCGATACTACGCGATGATGGGCTCTAATAATTTCGCAGAATTATTTCTTTTGTATGAGCTTTAAATTATGTTACAAGACGCTATTTGGCTGCTCAAAAAACACCTTAAGATTGGAATGGAGGTAAGGGGCAAATTGAAGGAAATTGTTGACAAATGTTTATATAAATTTGATTTAATCAATAATTTGATTATTTAGTTGGCATTTTTTTCTTATTACTATTTTCTTTATTCGGTTTATCCACTGACTGCTTTGTGTAATATACATAATTTTATATGTTTTTTTGCAGGGAGGGGCAAGTTGGATTTGGCTTTTTTTAGGAATAAATTTTATCTCAGGACATTTAATGACTTTCAATTTAAGAGTTTTGAAAGACAATCAGGAAGTAAAAAATCAAAACATATATTTGTGCTTTATCTTTTAAATTCTTGAATGTTTGTTGCTAAGCAGTTATCAACAACTAGTATAAAAAGAGAGCAGCTGAAGGGGCGACATATCTTGGGAGGAGGTCAAGATTTTACAAGCACGCATAAAAACCCAACCAAGAACGTGTGGCAACTTTGTCGTAATCAGGCCAGTTGTATGTAATATCTCTTAGAGCTCTCTTATTAAACTGGTTGAATCTTATTATCAAGAACATGATGTTTTGAAATATATTCAAATCATTGGTCAAAACTACTGTTTTTGTTCTAGCTGTTGTCAGCTAATATTTGGCAAAATATAGTGCAAAGCCAAGTGATAATACATACGCAAACATTTTTATTCTAGCTCCTAGGTTCTTAGAAATAAATTTTGAAACTTTTTCTGGAAACAGATACTTCAGCATGTGCTTATTTACTCGAGAATACAAGAACATGGTCGACATGTGTGCAGGGTTGCCATCTAGTAACAAAATCACTAGATTCTTAGAAAGACATTTCAATGAAAGAAATTTAAAATGAACTTTGAAAAATCAAGAGAATGTAACTGTGACAAGGTAAACCACGACAAAAAACTACTGAAATATGCCAACTCTTGCATTTCAATGAAAGAAATTCAAAAGAAACTTTGAAAAATCAAGAAAATGTAAGCTTGACAAGGTAAACCACAATAAAACACTACTTAAATATTCCAACTCTTGCATTTCAATGAAAGAAATCAAAAATTAACATTTAAAAAACAATGGAATTTAAGTGTTAAAAGTCAAATAGCGAAAAACCAATACTGAATATTCCAACTAAATAAATTAAACGAAAGAAATTCAAAATGAAAAATGAAAAATCGCGCGTATGTAGCATTGACATGGAAAACAACGACATGGCACTGTTCAAATATTCTAGCTCTTACATTTTAACTATAGAAATCCAAAATGAACTTTGAAAAATTAAGAGAATGTAACTGTGACAAGGTAAACCACGACAAAAAACTACTGAAATATGCCAACTCTTGCATTTCAATGAAAGAAATTCAAAATGAACTTTGAAAAATCAAGAAAATGTAAGCTTGACAAGGTAAACCACAATAAAACACTACTTAAATATACAAAACTCTTACATTTCAACGAAAGAAATCCAAAATGAACTTTGAAAATCAAGAGAATGTAACTTTGACTAGGTAAACCACAACAAAACACTACTGAAATATTCCAACTCTTGCATTTCAATGAATGAAATCCAAAATGAACTTTGAAAAATCAAGAAAATGTAAGAGTGACAATGTAAACCACAAAAAAAATCTCTTGAAAAATCAAGAGATTGTAACTGTGACAAGGTAAACCACAACAAAACACTACTGAAATATTCCAACTCTTTCATTTCAACGAAAGAAATCGAAAATAAACTTTGAAAAATCAAGAGAATGTAACTGTGACATGGTAAACCATGACAAAACCCAACTGAAATAATCCAACTCTTGCTTTTCAATGAAAGAAATTCAAAATGAACTTTGAAAAATTGTGAGAATGTAACTGTGACAAGGTAAACCACGACAAAACACTACTGAAATATTCCAACTCTTGCATTTCAACGAAAGAAATTCAAATGAACTTTGAAAAATTAAGAGAATGTAACTGTGACAAGGTAAACCATGATAAAGTCTACTGAAATATTCCAACTCTTGCATTTCAACGAAAGAAATCCAAAATGAACTTTGAAAAATCAAGAGAATGTAACTGTAACAAGGTAAACCACGAAAAAACACTACTGAAATATTCCAACTCTTGCATTTCAACGAAATAAATTCAAAATTAACTTTGAAAAATTAAGAGAACGTAATTGTGATAATGTAAAACAATACAAAACACTACTGAAATATTCCAACTCTTGCATTTCATGGAAAGAAATTCAAAATGAACATTGAAAAATTAAGATAATGTAACTGTGTCAAGGTAAACCACACTAAAGCACTACTGAAATACACCAACTCACTCATTTCAACGAAATAAATACAAAATGAACTTTGAAAAATGAATAGAATGTAACTTTGACAAGGTAAACAATGAAAAGACACTGCAGAAATTTTCCAATTCTTACATTTAAACGACAGAAATTCAAAATGAACATTTAAAAATTAATAGAATGTAACTGTGACAAGGTAAACCACGACAAAAAACTTCTGAAATATTCCAACTCTTGCATTTCAACAAAAGAAATTCAAAATGAACTTTGAAAAATCAAGAGAATTTAACTGTGACAAGGTAAACGACGACAAAACACTTCTGAAATATTCCAACTCTTGCATTTCAATGAAAGAAATTCAAAATGAACTTTGAAAAATCAAGAGAATGTAACTGTGACAAGGTAAACCACGACAAAAAACTACTGAAATATGCCAACTCTTGCATTTCAATGAAAGAAATTCAAAATGAACTTTGAAAAATCAAGAAAATGTAAGCTTGACAAGGTAAACCACAACAAAACACTACTGAAATATTCCAACTCTTGCATTTCAATGAAAGAAATCCAAAATGAACTTTGAAAAATCAAGAGAATGTAACTGTGACATGGTAAACCACAACAAAAGGCTACTGAAATAATCCAACTGTTGCATTTTAACGAAAAAAATACAAAATGAACCTTGAAAAATCAAGATAATTTGTCTGTGAAAAGTTAAACTATAACACAACAAAACTGAAATATTCTAATTCTTGCATTTCAACGAAAAAAATTGAAAAAGAACTTTGAAAAATTAAGAGAATGTAACTGTGACAAGGTAAACCACGACAAAACACTACTGAAATATGCCAACTCTTGAATTTCAATGAAAGAAATTCAAAATGAACTTTGAAAAATCAAGAAAATGTAAGCTTGACAAGGTAAACCACAACAAAACACTAATGAAATATTCCAACTCTTGCAATTCAATGAAAGAAATTCAAAATGAACTTTGAAAAATCAAGGGAATGTAATTGTGACAAGGTAAACCATGACACAACACTACTAAAATATTCCAACTCTTGCATTTCAAGGAAAGAAATTCAAAAGGAACTTTGAAAAATTAAGATAATTTAACTGTGACAAGGTAAATCATAACAATACACTACTGAAATACTCCAACTCTTGTATTTCAAGGAAGTATATTCAAAATGAACATTAAATAATTATGAGAATATAACTTTGATATGCTAAACCATAAAAACAAATTCCTTAAATAAGTAAAATCATGTGTTGCAACGAAATAAACCCAAAATGAACTTTGAAAAAACAAGAATATGTAACAGTGACATAGTAAACGACGACCAAAAACTACTGACATAATCCAACTATTACATTTCAACGAAAGAAATCCGAATTGAAATTTGAAAAATCATGAAAATGGAAGTGTGACAAGGTAAACCATGAAAAAACACTACTGAAATATGCCAACTCTTGCATTTCAATGAAATAAATTCAAAATGAACTTTGAAAAATCAAGAGAATTTAACTGTGTCAAGGTAAACCACGACAATACACTACTGAAATATTCCAACTCTTGCATTTCAACGAAAGAAATTCAAAATGAACTTTGAAAAATCAAGAGAATGTAAGCTTGAAAAGGTAAACCACAATAAAACACTAATTAAATATTCCAACTCTTTCATTTCAATGAAAGAAATACAAAATGAACTCTGAAAAATCAAAAGAATGTAACTGTGTCAAGGTAAACCACGACAAAGGGCTACTGAAAAATTCTAACTCTTGAATTTCAATAAAATAAATTCAAAATGTATTTTGAAAAATCCATAAACTGTAACTGTGACAAAGTAAACCATTACAAAACACTACTGAAATATTCCAACTCCTGCATTTCAACAAAAGAAATCCAAAATGAACTTTGAAAAATCAAAAGAATGTAACTGTGACAAGGTAAACCACGACAAAAAACTACTGAAATATTCCAACTCTTGCATTTCAATGAAAGAAATTCAAAATGAACTTTTAAAAATCAAGAAAATGTAAGATTGACAAGGTAAACCACAATAAAACACTACTTAAATATTCCAACTCTTGCAATTCAATGAAAGAAATACAAAATGAACTTTGAAAAATCAAGAGAATGTAACTGTGACTAGGTAAACCACACCAAAAAACTACTGAAATATTCCAACTCTTGCATTTCAATGAAAGAAATACAAAATCAAATTTGAAAAATCAAGAGAATGTAAGTGTGACAATTTAAAGCACAAAAAAACACTACTGAAATAGTCCAACTCTTGCATTTCGATGAAAGTAATCCAACATTAGCAATGAAAAATCAAGATAATGTAACGGTGACAAAGTAAACCAAGACAAAAAACTACTGAAATAATACAACTCTTACATTTCAACGAAGGAAATCCAAAATGAACTTTGAAAAATCAAGAGAATGTAAGTGTGACTAGGTAAACCACAACAAAACACTACTGAAATATTCAAACTCTTGCATTTCAATGAAAGAAATTCAAAATTAACTTTGAAAAATCAAGAGAATGTAACTGTGACAAGGTAAACACCTACAAAACACTAATGAAATATTCAAACTCTTGCATTTCAATGAAATAAATTCAAAATTAACTTTGAAAAATCAAGAGAATGTAACTGTGACAAGGTAAACACCAACAAAACACTACTGAAATATTCCAACTCTTGCATTTCAACGATAGAAATTCAAAGTGAACTTTGAAAAATTAAGAGAATATAACTCTGACAAGGTAAACCACAACAAAACACTATTGAAATATTCCAACTCTTGCTTTTCAATGAAAGAAATCCAAAATGAACTTTGAAAAATCAAGAGAATGTAACCGTGACAAGGTAAACCACATCAAAACACTACTGAAATATTTCAACTCTTGCATTTCAATGAAAGAAATACAAAATTAACTTTGAAAAATCAACAGAATGTAACTGTGACAAGGTAAACCACAACAAAACACTACTGAAATATTCCAACTCTTGTATTTCAACGAAAGAAATCCAAAATGAACTTTGTAAAATCAAGAGAATGTAACTGTGACAAGGTAAAGCACAACAAAACACTACTGAAATATTCCAACTCTTGCATTTCAATGAAAGAAATTCTAAAATGAACTTTGAAAAATCAAGAGAATGTAATTATGACAAGGTAAAGCACAACAAAACACAACTGAAATATTCCAACTCTTGAATTTAAACTAAATAGATCAAAATGAAATTTTAAAAATAAAGAAAATTTAACTGTTTCAATTTAAAGCAAAAAAAACAATTTTAAACTAAAAAAATCGACAATGAACTTTGAAAGTCAAGAGAATGTAACTCTGACAAGATAAACCACAACAAAACACTACTGAAATATTCCAACTCTTGCATTTCAACGAAAAAGAAATCCAAAATGAAATTTGAAAAATCAAGAGAATGTAACTGTGACAAGGTAAACCGCGACACAAAACTACTGAAATATTCAAACCTTTGCATTTCAAAGAAAGAAATCTAAAATGAACTTTGAAAAATCAAGAGAATGTAAGTGCGACATGGTAAACCACGACAAAACACTACTGAAATAATCCAACTCTTGCATTTCAGTGAAAAAATTCAAAAAGAACTTTTAAAAATCTAGAGACTGTAACTGTGACAAGGTAAACCATGACAAAACACTACTGAAATATTCCAACACTTTTATTTTAAAGAAAGAAATTCAAGAGTGAACTTAGAAAAATTAAGAGAAAGTATCTGTGACAAGGTAAACCACGACAAAACACTACTGAAATAATCCAACTCTTGCATTTCAATGTAAGAAATCCAAATGAACTTTGAAAAAACAAGAGAATGTAACTTTTACAAGGTAAAACACGACAAAACACTACTGAAAGATTACAACTCTTACATATCAAAGAAAAAAATACAAAATGATCTTTGAAAATCAAGAAAATGTAAGCGTGACAAGGTAAACCACGATAAGAAACTACTGAAATATTCCAACTCTTGCATTTCAATGAAAGAAATCCAAAATGAACTTTGAAAAATCAAGAGAATGTAACTGTGACAAAGTAAACTAGGACAAAACACTACTGAAATATTCTAACTCTTGCATTTCAATGAAAGAAATTCAAAATGAACTTTGAAAAATCAAGAGAATGTAACTGTGACAAAGTAAACCACGACAAAACACTACTGAAATATTCTAAATCTTGCATTTCAATGATAGAAATCCAAAATGAACTTTAAAAAATTAAGAGAATGTAACTGTGAATTTGTAAACCACGACAAAACACTACTGAAATAATCCGACTCTTGCATTTCAATAAAAGAAAATCAAAATGAACTTTGAAAAATCAAGAGAATATAACTTTGACATGGTAAACAACGACAAAACACTACTAAATTATTCAAAATCTTGCATTTCAATGAAAGAAATTCAAAATGAACTTTGAAAAGTCAAGAGAATGTAGCTGAGACAAGGTAAACCACGACAAAACACTACTGAAATATTCCAACTCTCGCATTTCAACGAAAGAAATTCAAAATGAACTTTGAAAAATCAAGAGAATGTACCTGTGACAAGGTAAACCATGACAAAACACTACTGAAATATTAAAACTTTTACATTTCAACAAAAGAAATTCAAAAATGAGCTTTTAAAAATTAAGAAAATGTAACTGTGACAAGGTAAACCATGACAAAACACTACTGAAATATTCCAACTCTTGCAATTCAACGAAAGAAATTCAAAATGAACTTTGAAAAATCAAGAGAATATAACTGTGACAAGGTAAACCACAACAAAACACTAATGTTGAGAGGGGGAGTAAAAAGTTGGGGGGATGGGGCCCTTTTGTGTCTCAAAATGCGCAAATTAAAAAGTATTATAAAATAGGGGACAAAAAAAGCCGGGGAGGGCTCAGGGGGACCCTTTTGGGGTGCCGGGGGGCTTTGGGGCCCTTTGGGGGGGCATTGGGGGCCCGGGGGGATTTGGGGCCCCGGGGGCCTTTAAGGGGCCGGCGGGTTCCCTCGGGGTTGGGGTATGGGGGTTGGGGTCCTTTGGGGTAGGGGGGTGTTGGGGTAGGGGACCTAACATCACTGTTCAAATGGAACTTGTGTATTATAACGACCATAGAGTTTCATCCTTAAATCATCTTCTAAATCATCTTCTAAAGTCATCTTCTAAAATGCCTCAAACTATTTCGCTCAAATCATCTTCTAAAATGTCTCAAAACGGTTTCGCCCAAATAATCCGTAAACGTAATTTCTGTGTGTTCCTTTTGTTTTGGCATCCCTGCGCTGTCACATTTGAAATTCCTAGGAAACCCTTTCCCGCGTTAATCTCTTCATCTCTAAGAACAAAACATTCTCCCCACCATTAATAAGCATGTGCAAACTTCGCCCGGAGACAATTCTCCTGGACGAACACCAACAAATCAATCGACCTTGACATTATTCATCAGACATTAATAAACTTCCCCCGGAGATAATTCTCCTGGACGAACACCAACAAATCAATCAACCTTGACATCATCCATCAGACATTAATAAACTTCGCCCTGAGACAATTCTCCTGGACAAACACCAACAAATCAATCGACCTTGACATCATCCATCAGACATTAATAAACTTTGCACGGAGACAATTCTCCTGGACGAACACCAACAAATCAATTGACCTTGACATCATCCATCAGACATTAATAAACTTCGCCCGGAGACAATTCTCCTGGACGAACACCAACAAATCAATCAACCTTGACATCATCCAACAGACATTAATAAACTTCGCCCAGAGACAGTTCTCCTGGACGAACACCAACAAATCAATTGACCTTGAAAGCGCCTGTGCAAACTTCACCCGGAGACAATTCTCCTGGACGAACACCAACAAATAAATTCCTCGGAAATTCTCTCCCCTTCCTGGATCAATAATATTGTCTTTTTGGTAAGGTCCCGTTAGACTAAATTGTAGATGGCAGCAGTGGTGTCGCCTGGGAGTACTACGGTCATCCCTATTTAGCTATATTAAACTTTTGGTCGACTAATTTTAGGGAAAATTGGACGTGAGAGGGGGGCTAGTAGCCCTGTGATCTTTTTGGTCGCAATAACAGGGGTACTAGGAATTTTGGTTTCCGTTAAATAAGCCCTCTCCCGATATTCTGGGACTGTTGGTTCTACACAATCACCCCTGGCAAAAAAATGACACGCATCCGTGATTTTTCTTCTTGCAAAAAAAAAACAACATATTAAAAGTTTTTGCAGACAGGAGCTTGAAACCTCTACGGTAGGGTTCTTTGTTGCGCTGTTTCTCATGGTGTGATTTTATTAAAAATTATTGTACTTTCAGGGGTGTTTCCTGCTTCTTAAGAATATCAGACAAATTTTTGCAGGTTCGTAGATTTTTATGGCTAGCACTAAGCTTAATGAATCTTGTATATTTGAAATCAGCATAATAATCCGATGATATATCTATTGATATCAAAAATCTGTTTTTTAGAGTTTCGGTTACTATTGAGTCGTTTCCCTCCATCGTTATTGTTCGTTGCCTCCAACTATTTGATATGTTAGCACATGAATCAAAAAACTTAAAGAATAGGACGTTATCTGCGCTTATTAGGTGTTACAGTTAAAAATAAGAGAATTTGAAGAATTACTGGAGTTTCAATTACATATTAGAAGTAAAAATAAAACCAATTAACAACTTTCGGATTAGATACCCTCCCCCTTTTTACTCCCATTCACGTTCAGTCATCAAACTACACTCTATTTAACCTATTTAGTTATGTTACAAATCTTATTACAAAAAGCACCGAGTCCTATTTTCTTTTTCAATAATTTCTTTTTTCATTCAAAAAATTATATTTAATGTATACCTGCTGTCTTATTTTTCCATGACTCCATTCTTGGTCTATCTTTAAATGTAGAGGGTGTGTTCATATTCACTATCCACTCCACTTTCATAGGTTTTAACTAATGAAAATCTAATTTGGAACCATTAGATTATAGAGAGTAAAAAATCATAAATTTGAAGACAAAAATTCGACCTGAGAAAATGTTGTGAAATAGGAATTATAGAACAGTTTTACAATTTTCAGATTAAATAAGTTCGCGTATCATCTTGCTGATAGCGCTCTGGGGTCTACCTGTCTAAATCTGATATAGACGTATGGTGGGATATCGGAAGTTTCAAAGGCGGTATATTTGCATAAATACTAATCTGGAAAATATAAGGAACTGTAGTGAATAATTATTTTGTGTTTTTTTTATTAATTACATTTTGTATGATTCATTCGATTGAATCATGAATCTACGCGCAATAATGTGAAAATTCACCAGATTCAACAAAAATCACTAGTCTTAGAACAAAAGTCACTATAATCATTATCGAGAAAAAAAAATCACTATGCAACATAAAAAATCACTAGAACTAGAGATAAATCACTTCGGGTGGCCACCCTGCATGTGTGACAAAGATGGATGAGTAATCATTTCTTAATTAACAGAGGTATTATGGATTTCAAAACGATTTTCTAACGTTTTTAAGGAGGAGTGATCAGTGATGCATTTTTTTTCGGACACAGATAATCATTTTAATCACAAGGATAGGGCATGGATACCCCGAAATAACTATACGCTTTTTATAGTCAAATTACAAATGAATTTTCTCCAAAGGCAGCTTAAATATGTGAATATTTATCTGCAATTAATTTCACTCTTTCACGTTATAAACACAAATATCTAACTAACAGTTCTAGGCGTTTACCCCCCTGGCAATTACCCCCTCCCAGAACCCCCCCCCCCTCAGAAAATACTCCACCCCCGTGGAAAATACCCCCCATCGAAAATACCTCCCATCCCTCGGTAAACCCCCCCCCCGGAAATTACCCTCTCGTGGAAAATATGGCTTTCCAAGTTTGAAAATTTTATTTGGGTTTTATTTTTTAAATTTCTGTTGGGGAAAGGAATTTTGGTACTTGTGTATTATGTGCCACTCACTCAAGTTTACGCTGTGTAAAATTTTACAACACACCGGTTTCTTCGTTGGTTTCTTCGTTACTTTAGAAATAAATTTGGGCTATAGATTTTCGTATTAGGGGGGGGGGAGTAAAGTATAGCGGGTCTGCATGCAAGATGTGTTTGGTACAATTATTCTGCATATTAGATAGCTAGATAGATAAGTGGATTTTAAAGCCAAATATACGGCCATGAACACAGTAAAATGACATAAATGAAAAGCACAAAAAACATAAACTTTGATCAATGATCATCATAAATCACTTAAATGAAACACTACATTAACCTAATAATAGTACTCAATACTTGGAAAAACGGCCATGAAAAAAAAAAAACATTTAACACTTGGAAAAAACACTTAAATGAAACATTACACTATTTACACTGGTATTTTTTTTTTTTTTTTTTAGTTAACAAAATTTACAGATACCTCACTATTATTCTATAATTTTTTAATGACCCTATACCTAGAAAAAATTGTTTTTTTACTTCAAACTATCCAAATAATTTACCCCCCCCCCCTATGTGAACATATATAGCCAAAATTATATATTTTCCATATATTCTGTCACTTGTCTTTGTCTCGCGCTAAGCTGACAAAAATCTAACGAAGAAACTGGCTTTGTTGTCGAGTTTTACAGAGTGTAAACTTGAGTGAGTTTTCCATAATGGACAAGTACCAAAACTCCTTCCCCCTACAGAAATTAAAAAATAAAACTCAAACAGAATGCTCAAATTTGGAAAGCCTTATTTTTCAACGGGGGGGGGGGGTATTTTTGGGGGTTAGTTACTGAGAGGTAAAGTATTTTGACAGCTTGAAGTCAAATAAAATTTTTTCTAGGTATATAGCCACTAAAAAATCACAGAAGAATACCGAGGTATCTGGAAATTTTGTTAACAAAAAAAAAAAAAAAAAAAAAAAAAAAAAAAAAAAAAAAATTAAATATCTCCCTGAAAAATAATTTCAGGGAGGTATTTTTGACGGGGGTATTTTCCACGGGGGATGGAGTGTTTTCCGTGGGGTTGAGGTAATTTCCAAAGGGGTGGTATTTTCTGGGGGGGGAGGGTGGATAATTTGCCAGGGGGTAAACGCCTAAAAGATTATCTGTGTCCGAAAAAAAATGCATCACTGATCGCTCCTCCTTAAAAATGTTTGAAAATCGTTTTGAAATCCATAATACCTCAGTTAAGAAAGAAATGATAACTCATCCATGTTTGTCACACATGTCGGCCATGTTCTTGTATTCTAGAGTAAATAAGCGTATGCTGAAGTATCTTTTTCCAGGAAATCTTTCACAATTTATTTCTATGAGCCTAGAATTAGAATAAAAATGTTTGCATATGTATTATCACTTGGCTTTACACTATATTTTGCAAAATATTAGTTGAAAACAGCTAGAACAAAATAGTAGTTTTGACTAATGATTTGAATATATGTCAAAAAATCATGTTCTTGGTAATTTGATTCAACCAGTTTAATAAGAGAACTCTAAGAGATATTAAATACAACTGGCCTGATTACGACAAAGTTACCACACGTTCTTGGTTGTGTTTTTATACATACTTGTAAAATCTTGCACCTTCTCCCAAGATATGTCGCCCCTTCAGCTGCTCTCGTTTTATACTAGTTGTTGATAACTGCTTAGCAACAAACATTCAAGAATTTAAAAGATAAAGCACAAATATATGTTTTGATTTTTTACTTCCTGATTGCCTTTCAAAATTCTTAAATTGAAAGTCATTAAATATCCTGAGATAAAATTTATACCTAATAAAAGCCAAATCCAACTTGCCCCTCCCTGCAAAAAAAAACATATAACATTATGCATATCACACAAGCCAGTCACTGGATAAATCGAATAAAGAAAATAGTAATAAGAAAAAATGCCAACTAAATAATCAAATTATTGATTTAATCAAATTTACATAAACATTTGTCAACAATTTCCTTCATTTTGCCCCTTACCTCAATTCCAATCTTAAGGTGTTTTTTGAGCAGCCAAATAGCGTCTTGTAACATAATTCAAAGCTCATACAAAAGAAAAAAAATTCTGCGAAATTATTAGAGCCCATCATCACGTAGTATCGAAATTAAGGGCTCTGAAGGAATATACTAATCCAATTAGGAGCATGGAGAAGTATCCGTTCGGTCTTCCTTATTTATCAAAGGACACCTCAAAAACCATTAGAAAAAGTTAATCATCAAAGTTCAGCCTTTAGGACACCCCCATTAAAAGGCTCAAAGACCTGCCACCCTGGTCAAACAACGTGTCTAAAGCTGTGCAGTAATGAGCAGGAATTAGCAATAATATGCATACGATCTGGTGCAAATAATAGGCCTTTTTCTGAATGTACTGTACGAGCACGTATGTACGTATATATATTTGGGGGGAAATGTAAGATTATTTGGGAAAATTACTTTAAAAACAGGGTGGATATATATATATATATATATATATATATATATATATATATATATATATATATATATATATATATATATATATATATATATATATATATATATATATATATATATATATATATATATATATAATATATATATATATATATATATATATATATATATATATATATATATATATATATATATATATATATATATATATATATATATATATATATATATATATATATATATATATATATATATATATATATATATATATATATTTATATATATTTATAGTTTCAAGGCGATTGGCAAAGCAAGTGGTTGCGTTTTCTTTTTATAGTTTTTCAAAATTGTTTTTTTTAAAGCGTAAAATTTTCTCAAACTTATAGATTTTCTAATCTTGATTATAGTAAATATTTGCAATGAATGCTGCCAAAATAAATAACTTCCACAGTAGAAGCCTTAGAGACTTTCACGAAAACATTAGGCCTTTAAGAAACTTACACATTTCTTTTACCAAAATCTAGATGTAAACTTCAAATTGGATAAGAAAAAACTTGCAATTTTCTCTGTTTATACCTAAGTAAGCCATCGATTTTGTGAAATTGCGTCGAGGCCTGAAGGATAAAACTACTAGAAAATAATTTCTGGCCTTTTTGGTTGTTGTTTGTTCACCCAAACAAAAATGTAAGTTTATCTAAGTTTAAATACATTAACAAACTGATTAAATTCAAATATTTTTTTCAAAAGTGTGCTGAAGTCCATGAGTGGGAAAATTAATTACATGGAACAGTTGAGGCGCAAAAGAAATATTTTCAAAAGTTTTTTAAAATTTATTTAAGAATCTCGCCATCGCTGTGGAATCTGCCAAAAATCACATCTCTAACATGCAAAATTATTTTATATCTTCAATACGTGAAAACCAAAGTCATGCTAATTAATCGTAAAATAAAGCAAAATATGTATCTATATGACGCTGTTTAAAGAATATATATATATATATATATATATATATATATATATATATATATATATATATATATATATATATATATATATATATATATATATATATATATATATATATATATATATATATATATATATATATATATATATATATATATATATATATATATATATATAATAATAATAATAATAATATATATTGAAAACCCGTCATATACAATAAATGTAAAATGACAGAGTATACAAAAATGCGAAAAGAGGAAACAAAAAGATAATATACTAAGGAAAAAAAAATAATAACAACAAAAGCAACAACTTCTTAAATAATATACAAAATAGTACGAAAAGTGGAAACAGAAAGATAACATACTCAAAGATTGAAACAAAAACAACAACTTCTTCAAAAATAGCAACAAAGACAACAACTTTTGAAAGGAGAAAAAAAAGGAAACAAGAGGGAAAATTAAACAAGCAAACTTGTCCACTCGTGCTTTAGAATTGCTGGTTTTGTTTTTTGCCGTCTAATAAGTGTCTCAACAGCTAGATTTGGGTCCGCTAGGTTGTAGCGCCGAATCAGAAAACTATTTTTTGTCCAAGGTGGCAATTTTAGTAGGTACTTTGCAAAACGGAAAAATAAAGAGCGGATTTTAGACTTTTCATGGTTTGCCAATAAATTCCAGAAAGGGGTCACATATAATATATGTGGCAGAGCGGTAGTGTTGTAAATACTTGCCAGTAGTGGACGGTTAAATCTCAGAGTGGATTTAACGATCAAAGAATAGGAGCTGGAAATTCGCCATCAGGAGGAATCAGGAGGGAAATCAGGAGGGAGCGGGTATGCTGTAATGAGGAACCTATTGGCAGGCCCAGATATAGTATTTTATCAACTGGTTTTACTGAGCAATCACCTAGTGTGATATTAGTAGGAGGGTCATTCTTCCAATTGTAAAGCAAAACTTCAGTAGAGTGCTAAGTTATACTTTGTGCTAAGTTAGTGCTAAGTTAGTGCTAAGGTATAGGAATTCCCATGCTATTTGCGTACCGCAATAGGACCATGCTATTTGCTTGCCTTTCCTTGGTACCTTTTCAAACGAGCGGGAATTCCCCACTGGTTCCTACACATTGCAAAAAGCGAGATATTTATTATAAATTTGGAACAATATCAATCTATTGAAATGGTTAACGATAACAAACATATTTTCAACCAGATGGGTTTTTGAAGCACATTCAGCATGGCGTGTTTTATTTTATTTTTTTGGCAATTGGCATTTTTTTTCTGATAGCAAGTACCATTCATTGCGATCACAGCTCTAAAAAAAGGGTTTAGCATTTGCGAATTGGATCGTACGAAGGTGGAGAAAAAGAAAAAGGGTTTAGCATTTGCGAATTTGACTATACGACGATATTAATTTCTGATTTTTTGGGCAATTGCCATAAGTCGAGAGTAGTTTGTTATTAAAAAATTGGATGCTACAATCAGAATTGTTTGATTGACATTTGCAAAAAGGGATAAGGGATTCACAAATTGGACTATACAAACGATATTAATTGAATAATAGAGAAAAAAAACAGAGCTAGATAGTATTTGCGAATTGGATTGTATGAAGGTGGAGAAAAAAAGGATTAAACTGATTATCAGTTAAGGTAACCCCGAAGGGCTTGTTAACTCAGGTAATTTGTTATAAATTTGAAACAACATCAATCTATGAAAATGGCTAACGATGATAGAATGACATTGTGAGTTGACCTAGCTTTACCTCTCCGATGTGGTCTTTATAATACAGAAGTGATGTTTGAACAGTGTTGTCAATTTAAAATAGGGTCTAACGTTTTAGTATACTAAAAAGTTGATACTAAGAGATATGTAGATGGTAAGAAAAGAATTTTAATAAAGAAATTCAGAACAAACCTTAGAAATCCTTGCAAATCAAGTCGTAATGTGTATGTGAGTATGAACCATCAATGATCATAAGCACCAACGACCCTAGCAGCAGAGACATCAACTCCCCAAAGGTCCCTTATCCCCAAACTCGAAGGACACCCCCTCCCTCCAATGTTTTGGCCCCCTCCCCGCAGTTTTATTTAATTTTTTTTTAAGTTTTTTTTATAACTTTTTGTATTATTTTTTTTTAACATGATATATTTTTTCAACTTTTTTTACATCTCTAAATCATATCAGAAAAATAGAATGACACTTGATTTAAATTTTAAAATATATTCTTTTGCATACCCATACTCCTATTGATGAGGACTGATGGTTTTAATTCAATATTTTTTGAATGAAAGCAAACTTTTTTTTTTTAACTAAATTTTTTTTGGACTTCGAAATTATTCAAATTTTTTTACATATCTAAATAATGTAAGAAAAATAGAATGACCCTTTTGATTTAAATTTTAAAATATATTCTTGTGCATACCCATACTCCTATTGATGAGGAATGCTGTTTCTAATTCAATATTATTTTAACGAAAGCGAACTATTTTTTTTTAACTAAATTTTTATTTTGTACTTCGAAATTATTCAACTTTTGTTTTAGATCTCTAAATCATATCAGAAAAATAGAATGACACTTTTGATTTAAATTTTAAAATATATTCTTAGGCATACCCATACTCCTACTGATGAGGACTGATGGTTCTATTTCAATATTTTTTTCATGAAAACAAACTATTTTTTACCAAATTTTTTTTTGGACTTCAAAATTATTCAACTTTTTTTTACATCTCTAAATCATATAAAAAAAAAATTGAATTATACTTTTGATTTAAATTTTTAAATATATTCTTGTGCATACCCATACTCCTAATGATGAGGACTGGTGGTTCTAATTCAATATTTTTTTCATGAAAGAAAATTTTTTTTTTAACTAAATTTTTTTTGGACTTCGAAATTATTCAACTTTCTTTTCAATATTTTTTTCATGAAAACAAACTATTTTTAAAAAAAATTTTTTTTTAGACTTCGAAATTATTCAATTTTTTTTTACATCTCTAAATCATATCAGAAAAATAGAATGACACTTTTGATATAAATGTTTAAATATATTCTTGTGCATACCCTTACTCCTAATGATGAGGACTGATGGTTCTAATTCAATATTTTTTTCATAAAAAACAAACTATTTTTTTTATACTTCGAAATTATTCAGCTTTAGTTATTTGTTTTATTTTTTTGTACGTATCTTAAAATGACAAAATATGATTACGACTCTAACAATTGTACTCTATGCTTGTTCAGAGACACGATGTGGCTTTCCCACTGGTACTCTATGGCCGGGTATCGACACTACCTAGTCTATTGCATGTATTAAATCAGTATTTTTTACGCAGTGGAACGATAAACACATAAGTCATATCTTAAAAAAAAGTGAATATGTAGCATTCTCATAAAGTTTGTTCACATGACGGTGTTATTGTAGCATTGAATGCCGACAAGGAGAAGTATTTAAACTATGAAACAAGTACAAGTGATAGCACTATTGGAAATGTATGCGTGAATTGTCATGACAGTGAGAAATTAAATTTCTTTTGAGTACCGAAAAAAATTCAACTCTTATGTTGGTGGATATGCGAGATTGAGATCTCCAGAGATGATTGCACTCAAAGAGAATGCCAATATAAAAATAATCGTTGAAGATAGAGGACAACTCCTTGCTACTGTTGCAGGTAAACCATTACCTACTGATACATCCAATTGTCAGCTTTCGGATATTAGCATTTAACTGAAGGTCAAAAAAGGAAAGGCCTACTCTTCTACTAATATCATAAACCATATCTTGTCTACGTGCCGAAACTGTTACCTGTGTAAAAATAATTTGATAATAGACAGTGAAATTGCCAGAAAAATAAAAAGAGCATTGGCAAAAAATATCACTATGGAATATAAAGATGAATCAGTGAAAAACAAAGCACCAGCAAACGTTACTGCCATTGATCAAACAGTCAATGAACCAAAAAATACCAAAGACGAAAAGCATATTGAGCCTGTTGATGACACACCAGTAAAAATTACTGTGCGCGCACGAGGTTACGTGCGCGCAAGTAACCTTTGTCTAAATCAACCTTAAAAATAGAAATAAAGCTGTGTCGACTTTGCATAATTTATTCAACATATCCGACAATTGATGCCGAAAAAGCAAAGAGTTTGTTACTTACTTACTTAAATTTCTGTATTGTGCATCCAAATGGCGAATTCAAGAAAGAGTGTGTTACTTACTTGCGATTTCTCCACAATTTTTTGAATGAAGCATCTGTATTGTGTATCCAAGAGGTGACTTCAAGAAAGAGTGTGTTACTTACTTACAAATATTTTCAAAATTTCTAGAATGAAATTTCCGTATTGTGTATCCAAGAGGGGACTTCAAGAAGGAGATTGTTACTTACTTAGAATTTTTTCATAATTTCTTGAATGAATTTTTTGTATTGTGCATGCAAACGGCGAATTCAAGAATGAGTTTGTTACTTGCTTAGAATTTTGTCATAATTTCTTGAATAAAATGTCTTTTTTGTGTATCCAAGAGGTGAAATCAATAAAGAGTTTGTTACTTACTTACAATTTTTTTTAATTTCTTGAATGAAATTTCCGTATTGTGTATCCAAGAGGGGACTTCAAGAAAGAGATTGTTACTTACCTGGAAATTTCTCATAGTTTCTTGAAAGAAATTTCCGTATCGTCTTGCGTATCCAAAAGGGGACTTGAAGAAATAGATTGTTACTTACTCAGAATTTTCTCATAATTTCTTGAATGAAATTTCCGTATTTGGTATCCAAGAGGTGTACTAAAGAAGGTGTTTGTTACTTACTTACAATTTTTTTATAATTTCTTGAATGAAATATCTGTATTGTGTATCCAGGAGGAGAATTCAAGAAACAGTTTGCTACTTACTTACAATTTTTTCATAATTTCTTGAGTGAAATTGCTGTATTGTCTGTCCAGGAAGCGAGTTCAAGAAAGAGTTTGTTTGCAATTTTTTTCATAATTTTCTGAATTAAATTTCCGTATTATGCATCCCAAAGCGAATTCAAGAAAGGATTTGTTACTTACTTGGAATTTTGTCATAATTTCTTGAATGAAATGTCTTTTTTTTTATCCATGAGGCGAATTCAAGAAAGAATTTGTTACTTACTTACTTACAATTTTTTCATAATTTCTTAAATGAAGTTTCTGCATTGTGTATCCAAGAGGTTACTTCAGGAAAGAGTTTGTTACTTGCTTACAATTTTTTCATAATTTATTTAATGAAATTCCAGTATTGTATATCCAAGAGGTGAAAACAAGAAAAAGTTTGTTACCCAATTACAATTTTTTCATAATCTCGCGAATAAAATATCTGTACTGAGTATCCAAAAGGAGAAATCAATAAAGAGTTTGTTAGCTACTTACAAATATCTTCATAACTTTTTGAATGAAATTTTCGCGTTTTTTATCCAAAAGGTGACTTCAAGAAAGAGATTTTTACTTACTGAAAATTTTTTCATAATTTCTTGAATGAAATTTCTACAGCGTGTATCTAAGACGTGAAAACAATAAAGAGTTTGTTACTTACTTATAATTTTATCATAATTTCTTGAACGAAATGTCTTTTTGTTTATCCAACAGGCAAATTCAAGAAAGAATTTGCTAACTACTTACAATTTTTTCATAATTTCTTTAATGAAATTTCTGTATTGTGTATCCAAGAGGTGACTTCAAGAAAGAATTTGTTACTTCTTACTTACATTTTTTTCATAGTTTCTTAAATGAAGTTTCTGCATTCTGTATCCAAGAGGTGACTTCAGGAAAGAGTTTGTTACTTGCTTACAATTTTTTCAATATTTATTGAATGAAATTTCCGTATTCTATATGCAAGAGGTGAAAACAATAAAGAGTTTGTTACTTACTTGCGATTTTTTCATAATTTCTTGAATGAAGTATCTGTATTGTGTATCCAAGAGGTGAAATCAATAAAAAGAGTTTGTTACTTACTTACAAATATTTTCATAATTTCTTGAATGAAATTTCCGCATTGTGTATCCAAGAGGGGACTTCAAGAAAGAGATTGTTACTTACTGAGAATTTTTTCATAATTTCTTGAATGAAATTTCTGCATCCTGTATCTAAGACGTGAAAACAATAAAGAGTTTGTTACTTACTAAGAATTTTGCCATAATTTCTTGAATTAAATGTCTTTTTGTTTATCCAGCAGGCGAATTCAAGAAAGAATTTGCTACTTACTTACAATTTTTTCATAATTTCTCTAATTTAATTTCTGCATTGTGTATCCAAGAGGTGACTTCAAGAAAGAATTTGATAATTTCTTAAATGAAATTTCTGTATTGTGTATCCAAGAGGTGACTTCAAGAAAGAATTTGTTACTTACTTACAATTCTTTTTTTCATAATTTCCTTAATTAAATTTCTGTATTGTGTATCCAAGAGGTGAATTCAAGAAAGAGTTTGTTACTTACTTACTTACAATTTTTTCATAATGACATATCCAACAACGGATGTTGATAAATAATTTATTCATTCCACCAAGATTTTGTCAATGTTATCCCATGTGTCGGACAATAGATGTATGCAAGTTCATTTTCTAACATCTCCGATGTTTTATTAGACATTCTAAGCGTTTGATATGCTAGCTTACTCTAAAAACAATGAACACATAACAATGTAATGCATAATATATTTTTAATGAAATAATGCTATGTAGAAAATTAATGCCAAAATATATTATGATACATTATTAATATCAATGATCAACTTTGGACATTTTGAATCTGTTCCATAAAATAGTTCACCATGTTCTTTCTTGATATTGTAGCTATTGTCTTCTCTTAGTTCGTAATCAGTAGAATAATCATTATTCCATTTTAAGTCATACACAATTTTTACTGGTTTGTAATCAACAGGCTCAATATGATATTTTACTGTGACTGGTTGACGGACTTGGTTTATCGTCTCGCGTGTTGAGGGTTTTAGTGAGACACTTGTGTTAAAGATTAGGGTGTACTACTCGGAGTTTAATTCTTTGAATGCTAGTGAAAGTAAATTTTTTCCGGTTGGCGGACTAGTGTTATTTATTTGTTTGTATTTGAATTTGTTGAAGTTCTTCTCTCAGTTTTCTTGGAAGGTTGTTCAATAACGTTTGAAAAAATTTTTTCTGGGGTAGATATGTTTATTTTTTGGGTATTGCGGATTTTGTTTATGGTTAGTCCATAGGTTGCACTAGATAGGGGTATGCCAGATTATGCCTTGGAACGCTCAAGTGCCTGTATAATGAAATTTAAGCGCCGAAACCTATTAAGGCAATGAGTTTTCATCTGACGAGCCCCAATATATGGTGATCACCTTGGGAATATAATGTTTTTGTAGAGTTAAGGTGCTATAGCTTGGTTTTGGAACATAGATGTATGCTTATTGATGCTGATTTTGCTCTATTTTGGACTTGTTTTTCGGACTGTCGGTTTGGTTATACTGTTTTGTCCTGGGGAACTGGTTGGTTGAGTTGGGTCTAGACCTTGTTCAAGTGCTCATTTTTTTCATTTACTAAAGTTGGAAGACAGTTTTTTTTTTTTTTTTTTTTTTTTTTTTTTTTTTTTTTTGCCAGGTGATTACCGTAATACACTATTGACTGTTTGATCAATGGCAGTAACGATTGCTGGTGCTTTTTTTTCATCGATTCATCTTTATATTCCATAGTGATGTTTTCTGCCAATGCCCTTTTTTATTTTTCTGGCAATTTCACTGTCTATTATCACATTATTTTTACACAGGTAACAGTTTCGGCACGTAGACAAGATATGGTTTATGATATTAGTAGAAGAGTAGGCCTTTCCTTTTTTGACCTTCCGTTGAATGCTAATATCCGAAAGCTGACAATTGGATGTATCAGTAGGTAATGTGTTACCTGCAACAGTAGCAAGGAGTTGTCCTCTATCATCAACGATTATTTTTATATTGGCATTCTTTTTGAGTGCAATCATCTCTGGAGATCTCAATCTCGCATATCCACCAACACAAGAGTTTAATTTTTCGGTACTCCAAAGAAATTTAATTCCTTACTTTCCTGACAATGCATGCATACATTTCCAATAGTGCTATTACTTATACTTGTTTTATAGTTTAAATACTTCTTCTTGTCGGTATTCAATACTACAATAACATTGTCATGTGAACACACTTTATTAAAATGCTCCATCTTCACTTTTTTTAAAGATATGACTTATGTGTTTATCGTTCCACTGCGTAAAAATACTGATTTAATACATGCAATAGACTAGGTAGCGTCGATAACCGGCCATAGACTACCAGTGGGAAACCCACATTGTGTCTTTGAGTAAGCATAAAGTACAATTGTTAGAGCCGTAAGCATATTTTGTCATTTTAAGGTACGTACAAAAAAAATAAAACAAATGACTAAAGCTGAATAATTTCGAAGTAAAAAAAATAGTTTGTTTTTTATGAAACAAATATTGAATTAGAAGCATCAGTCCTCATCATTAGGAGTATGGGTGTGCACAAGAATATATTTAAAAATTTAAATCAAAAGTGTCATTCTATTTTTCTGATATGATTTAGGGATGTAAAAAAAAATTTGAATAGTTTCGAAGTCCAAAAAAAAATTTGTTTAAAAAATAGTTTGTTTTCATGAAAAAAATATTGAAAAAAAGTTGAATAATTTCGAAGTCCAAAAACAAATTTTCTTAAAAAAAAATAGTTTGCTTTCATGAAAAAAATATTGAATTAGAACCATCAGTCCTCATCATTAGGAGTATGGGTATGCACAAGAATATATTTAAAAATTTAAATCAAAAGTGTCATTCTATTTTTTTTGATATGATTTAGAGATGTAAAAAAAATTTGAATAATTTAGAAGTCCAAAAACAATGTTTTTAAAAAAATATTTTGTTTTCATGAAAAAAATATTGAATTAGAACCATCAGTCCTCATAAATAGGAGTATGGGTATGCACAAGAATATATTTTAAAATTTAAATCAAAAGTGTCATTCTATTTTTCTGATATGATGTAGAGATGTAAAAAAAAGTTGAATAATTTCGAAGTCCAAAAAAAATAGTTTGATTTCATGAAAAAAATATAGAATTAGAACCATCAGTCCTCATCAATAGGAGTATGGGTATGCATAAGAATATATTTTAAAATTTAAATAAAAAGTACCATTCTATTTTTCTCATATGATTTAGAGATGTAAAAAAAAGTTTAATAATTTCGAAGTAAAAAAAAAAATTAGTTAGAAAAAATTGTTTGCTTTCATGAAAAAAATATTGAATTAGAACCATCATTCCTCATCAATAGGAGTATGGGTATGCACAAGAATATATTTTAAAATTTAAATCAAAAGTGTCATTCTATTTTTCTGACATGATTTAGAGATGTAAAAAAAGTTGAATAATTTCGAAGTCCAAAAAAATTTAGTTAAAAAAAATAGTTTACTTTCATGAAAAAAATATCGAATTAGAACCATCAGTCCTCATCAATAGGAGTATGGGTATGCACAAGAATAAATTTTAAAATTTAAATCAAAAGTGTCATTCTATTTTTCTGATATGATTTAGAGATGTAAAAAAAGTTGAAAAACTATATCATGGTAAAAAAAAAATAATAAAAAAAGTTATAAAAAAAACTTAAAAAAACTTTAAAAAAACGGAGGGGAGGGGGCCAAAAAATTGGAGGGAGGGGGTGTCCTTCGAGTTTGGGGATAAGGGACCTTTGGGGAGTTGATGTCTTTGCTGGTTAGGGTCGTTGGTGCTTATGATCATTGATGGTTCATACTCACATACACCTTACTACTTGATTTGCAAGGATTTCTAAGGTTTGTTCTGAATTTCTTTATTAAAATTCTTTTCTTACCATCTACATCTCTCTTAGTATCAGCTTTTTGGTATACTAAAACGTTAGACCCTATTTAAAATTGACAGCACTATTCAAACATCACTTCTGTATTATACAGATCACATCTGAGAGGTAAAGATAGGTAATTTCACAATGTCATTCTATCATCGTTAGCCATTTTCATAGATTGATGTTGTTTCAAATTTATAACAAATTACCTGAGTTAACAAGCCCTTCGGGGTTACCTTAACTAATAATCAATTTAATCCTTTTTTTTCTCCACCTTCATACAATCCAATTCGCAAATACTATCTAGCTCTGTTTTTTTCCTCTATTATTCAATTAATATCGTTTGTATAGTCCAATTTGCGAATCCCTTATCCCTTTTTGCAAATGTCAATCAAACAATTCTGATTGTAGCATCCAATTTTTTAATAACAAACTACTCTCGAGTTATGGCAATTGCCCAAAAAATCAGAAATTAATATCGTTCGTATAGTCCAATTCGCAAATGCCAAACCCTTTTTCTTTTTCTCCACCTTCGTACGATCCAATTCGCAAATGTTAAACCCTTTTTTTAGAGCTGTGATCGCAATGAATGGTACTTGTTATCAGAAAAAAAATGCCAATTGCCAAAAAAATAAAATAAAACACGCCATGCTGAATGTGCTTCAAAAACCCATCTGGTTGAAAATATGTTTGTTATCGTTAACCATTTCAATAGATTGATATTGTTCCAAATTTATAATAAATATCTCGCTTTTTGCAATGTGTAGGAACCAGTGGGGAATCCCCGCTCGTTTGGAAAGGTACCAAGGAAAGGCAAGCAAATAGCATGGTCCTATTGCGGTATGCAAATAGCATGGGAATTCATATACCTGCAAGCAAAGTATAACTTAGCACACTACTGACTTCCGACTTTTGGGAGTTAAATCTCAGACCGACTTTCTCGTAGTTGGACTGCAGACATGAGAATATTTCTGAAAGGCGGTTAAGCGTCCGGCTGAGATTCAGCGTGTCATCAGCATAGCATACTAGGGAGATGTCAATGGAACTGAGAATGCATAATGAAGGACAGCTGTCTTGAGGTTCAATAATGTAGTTGTTGAAGAAATTGGGGGATAAAACTGCTCCCTGACGGGCACCTTTACGGACTGGTATCAAAGCTGACCGCAGGGCTGGCGGAAGGCCTTTATCGAGAGGGAGCTTGAGTCGTACGCGAAGGCGAGAATAAAGATCACAGAAAGTCCGGATGATATTTGAGTTTAGCAACATAAGCGCATTAATCAATGAATCAAACGCTCTCTGCAGGTCTAAGCCCCCGATCGCTAGACTTTCTCCTGATTTGCATGCATCCAGGAGTTCATATGCAACGACATGGAGCACTTCCGCACAACCAATGCCGCGTTGGAAACCAAATTGTCTTGGTGGACTGCAACCCAGTTTTTCAAACTCATCTACGAATAAAAGTTCAAATAACTTGCAGAGAGAGGTAGCAACCGTGATTGGACGGAAAGAGGAGCATTGTATGGTAACATTTCCTTTTTTAGGAACTGGCGTAAGGTCTCCAATTTAGAAAGTGTTTGGGACAATACCCTGAACGAGGATAATCTGCATCAGGAGGGTTACATGACTAATGATAGCGGGCCTACTACTTTTTAGATGGAGTGCACTGATCCAATCAATCCCAAAAGATTGTTTAGGTTTTAGGTGAGAGATGGCCTTGCATACAGCTCCCTCCGTTACAAGATAATCACTCCGAGGACAACTATCTAAGAAGTCGTCCAGCTCAGCTTCGTATCTTTCGTTGAGGGCTGGGTCAGGAGGTGAAAATTCTGACTCATAATATGCGTACCATTCAGAATCAGGGCTAGCAGATGCGGATAAAGACTCATCGCTTTTAGAGGACAGAAAACGCCAAAGGAGAGAAGGATTAATTTTGGCCCGTGTAGATTCGATATCAATCATCTTTTTTCTGTGAGCTTTCAGCTCCTTTGCAAATTTTGTTTTTGTGAGCAGGCGGATTGAATTGACTATTCCCGAACGGGTTCGTCCACAAGAAACCCAAAGTTGAAGCCAGAATTTAGACTTAGAATGGGTATCCACTAACTCTGGATTTTCAGACCAGCTAGGAAGGGTATGATGACGGGGTCTACTTAGAGGGACGGCAGCTTTTTCAGCACAGCGAAGGGTATGGCCAATTTCTGCGCAATAAAAGTCAACTGATAGTTGTGTTTCCTTCCTTGAAAGAGCAGTTAATCCAGAGAGAAGATGGAAAGGGACACGGATCTTACTAAGGACTCTGGCGGCTTCTTCTTGAAATAAAACAGAGTTAATTTTACGCCAATCATGGCAAGACCTAGGAGTTATTTTCGAAGTTGTTTGCGTTTGTGTATCTGAGGTATGGCAAGGAATCTCGGCTGAGAACTGTATTGGTAAGTGATCAGACAGCTGAAAATCAAGCACAACCATGACAGGCGAAATCCTGAGATTTGCGGACGCAACGACGTGATCGAGATCTGATGTGGACATTGAGGTGTGTATGTGTGTAGAATTTAAATCTTTGCACTTGAGGTCAAACTGGTCTCCAAAAATACTAAGCAACAACGTAGAACGTAGAGACCTAGATAAGAGCGGTTCAGTCAAGCGCAATTGAAGTCACCAACTAATATGCATTGAAGGCTTAAGGATCTAATACGGTTAATACACTGGCCGAGTTTATCACTAGAATAAGTAAAAGCACGCTCCGAACGCTCATCATGGTAATTTGTAGGCAAATATACATTAATAAAAACAAAGCCCTCAACACGAAATGCCAGAAAATTATCATTGACTTCAAATACACTAGATCTTAGAGTCGAACGAACAAAAGTGGCAATACCACCGGAGGGTCGCCCTTTTCTACTTAGCTACTTCGCTGAAACTGAATAAACCGATACTGAACTATTAAAACTAAGAATACTTTTACTGCGGCTTGTGACGAAATGTTCTTGTAAACAGACAACTTCATTTTGCTCACATACAACATCTAAGATCGGAATTTTGTTCGCGAACGAGCCATTAATGTTCCACGATAAACATTTAACTGTAGAAGCTTCAGATGTCATTTCTTTTGTGGATTACTGTTTGAGGGACATTTTACACTGTAACACGTGTGACTGCCGATTTTGCATTCAACGCAGAATGTCGGCTGTCTGCATGGCTCATCTCGCGTAGAACAATGTTCACTTGAGGCACATCTACAGCATAAGGGTTGAGCCGTAAATTGAGAAGCAAGAGGACTGATTTTATGTCAGTTATAGTTTTTTCTTGGCAAAAACTTCATTGAATCAGAAGAGAGATATTCGTAGCCACTAATTTTCGAAACACTCATTCATGGCTGAAACTCACTGATAGTGTCAAAGTATAGTTTGAAAGTACAGGATTTTCCGCCCTGTTCAGTCTTCGTACTATTCGGGATTAGATTTTTTAGTACTTCACAGTTTATATCCTCAGGGACATTTCGAAGCACAGCTATGTGCAGGGGTTCTCGAACAGTAATTTTGAGATCGGGCTTGGAAGATTTCGCTTTCTCAACGATTTTCGCTGCTGCAGCTTTCAACCTGACCACAAGCTTCCATTCGTTTGCAGATTTGCGAAGTTCACTAATGTCATTTGTATTTTCACAAAAACTATCTATGAAAGCTTTCCGGTCATTTGGACCATTGAGCTCCTTGGGGGGGATTTTTCAAGACAACAGAATAGGTAGAGTTTCTGGGCTTGGACGTTTCAGGTGCACTACGACTGCTTGTGAAAATACTGGTGGCTGGAGTGGACTGGGTAGCTAAAAAATTATCAAGCTTCCGAGAAAATACATTTACTTTGGCAGTAACTGTGGCATTCACCGCATCTTCGATAACCGAAACCGAGCAGGGGTTAAAGAAGACAAATTTTGGCATGCTCACATTATTTTTCGCAGCTGAAACTAGAATTTTTCACATTTCAATGACACTGTCTTCATCTTTAGAGTAGGTCACAAGAAGATTCGTAATATTCAACTCAGTATGAAGGATTCGCTTCGCCTTTATAACATCTTCATGTGTATAGAAAGCAACACACGCTTTTAAGATACACTCCAATTTTATTCCATCGGTAAGTGCTTTTGTAACACAATTCAGTAACGGATTCAAAATAATTTTTTCACTTTCAGCCATCGTTGGCCCAAGCGTAATTAAATCTCAATGCAAAGTCACAAAACAATGACTTACCCGCAAGGGGGGCTTTTTTAAGTCCCCCCCCACTTTCCAATTAACGCCTTCTAATTATCCAAATGAAATAATTCAATCCAAATGAAATAGTACAAACAGTTCAATCACACAGCCTGAGATACGATATATATATATATATATATATATATATATATATATATATATATATATATATATATATATATATATATATATATATATATATATATGTATATATATATATAGCCCTAGACAGTTGGCTGAAAAGGCTAATCTTCGGCAATCTGTCTTCCTTCCTCCGCAGATCGTGTCCTAGCCATCTCAACCTTTCCCTCATTATATTTCTAGAAAGTGGGATTGGACCACATTTTGCTTACAGCCAACCGTTTGAAATACGGTCAGTTAGCCAGGAACCCAGAACAATCCGTAGGCAATTTCTCTGAAAAATATCTAGAAAATCGTCATCCACTTTTCGGAGCGCCCTTGCTTCAGAACCATATTTGACAACTGTCATCACTCTAGCTACCAATATTCTAATCTTGGTTTGAAGTCTTATCTTCCTATTCTTTCAAACCTCTTTTAACTGTGAAAAAATAACACCCTAATCCTTGCTATTCTAATTTTAAGATATTCACTGCTCCCATCGTCTTTACTAATAATACTGCCAAGGTAAATGAAGCTGTCCACCTGATTAATCTTTTCGTTGCACAACGTCACCTTTTTATGTTCACTCATTCCTAGCATTAGCAACTTAGTCTTCTTAAAATTAATTTTAAGATCTTTTCTAGCCCTTTGAACTCGCATAATCTCTAAAAGCCATTCATTTTACTCGTATTTTCAACTAGGATGCTTAAATCATCAGCATAATCGAAGTCCAGGAGAGTTTTTCCTTTCCATTTGATTCCGGGTTCTCCCATCACCTTTCAAGTGCTCCTTAAGACAAAGTCCGTAAAAATAATCCATATAAAGGGGTATAGAACAAAACCCTGCTTAACTCCTGATTTAATAGGAAATCAGCTGCTAACCTCATTTCTTACCTTAACTGCAGCACAAATGTCGTATTGTCCCGAAATGCATCTAACAGAACTCTTGAGATAGCCATTCTATTCAAAATATCCTAAATATCATATAACAAGGCTTTTGGGGTTGAAACAAACCCCAGAAATTAGGGACAAGGGTTTTAAGTTATGCTAAGGGGGTATTTAAGCTTTTTGTGCAAGGGATGGTTGCTTAACTTTAGAAGAGGCTCAGTCTTTTTCCCTGAAAAAGACTATGTCAATATAAAACGAACAGAAATTAATTGAAAAAAAAATTCCACAAAATAAGTTTCTCAAAAAATGTAAAGAACTCCATTAAACCAAAAATGAACAAAAATTGAATCAAATAATCTACCAAGCATACAACTACCACAAATCAGTATCAATAGATAAATGGAACCCAAAACAAAAACAAATAAAATAAATAACAGAGTCAAACTCGAAACGATCAAAAATTAATTTGGGTAGGGTTCTAAAACCCTATGCTTTCTAAAAGCCAGAATATAATTTGTACTTTACTGAAAAAATTCTTTTAAATGTTTTTAATTTTATAGCTTTAAGGAATCAAAAATTAATTAAGATTTTAAGGCATAAATATCAGCATATGTATAATATACTGACAATGCACATTTTTTTCAGTAAATTCATTTTAATTTTTTTCAGTGAAGTACAAGTTATATTCTGGCTTTTAGAAAGCATAATTTTTTTTCTAAAAAACGGCTTCATATTTTTTCAGAAAAATTGGTATCTTGGGATATTCTCGCATAAGAAATACGATCTAGATAGGTCAGAAGTCTGAGAAAAATCGTTAAGAGCCTTAATTTTGGCTTTTGCAAATGACGCCATGTACTATGTTATTAAATCATATAAGCATTTGTTATGACATAATATATGGCATCATATAAGTATTTTCTTATATGATGTAATGCCTAGCATAAATAAGAATGTTGAGTTTCCAACGCAACCGTTATTTATATAATTTAATGACTATTGAAAGAACCAAAAACGAAAATTTGCAGTTGCAGTTACTATAAATGATGATTATTTGGAACCAACACCTGAACTACCAAACGTCATAAAATGTGAAATTTAACAACCTGAACCATCAATTACGACAACACCAATACGGACAGCAAAAGAAAAGGCCATTTCTAAATTTTCAAAAATGAAAATGAAAAGGAGCGAGTCATTGAAAAGCAACAGCGAGAATTAAAACGTGTCAAAATTGAAAATGATAGCGATGATGATTGGATTTGGGATTTTGAAATGGATAAGGTCATCAGTGCCTACCATACCTTTGTTATAAAAACAAAGGTTCGGCAATATATATTTCATAATGACAAATTAAAGGTAAGCCAAGGTGTAACGAAGCAAACAAACTGAAAATAATAGCGATGATGATTGGGTTTTCGATTTTGACATGGATAAGGTCATGAATACCAACCATACCTTTGAAATTGAAAATAGGGACAGCAAAAATCGTTGGAAGAAAAAAAAGGTTTTTCCAACCACATGAACAATTAAAAGAAACAAAGGTTCGGCGATATGTCTTTAATAATGACAAAAGAAAAGCCAAGGCAAAAAAAGAAGTTTGTGTCCCACCACCCAAACAATTAAAAGAAACAAAGATGGTCGTCAATGCCTTCCATACCTTGTAAAATCAAAAAGCAGGACTAGATAAATCGCTGGAAGAAAAATAAGTTTTTGCCCCACTACCTGAACAATTAAAAGAAACAAAGGTTCGACGATATGTCTTTCATAATGACAAAAGACAAGCCGAGGCAAAAGTTAAAGGTCCATTAAAAACAAATGTAATTTTACAAGGGCACCACTTCTAGTTCAAGGTCCTTTTGGACGTCATGATATCCAGAAAAGGCTCAAATTATCTGCATTTAGAAGATAAGTGACAGTGAGAATCTATATATAGAAGCCTGCGACGTGCCTTGTTAAAACAAACGAAGGTTCGGCAATACGTATATCATAATGACGAAAGATAAGCCGAGGTGTAATGAACCAAAGATACCGAAAATCATAGCAAGGAGAATTTCGTTTAGGACTTTAACATGGATAAGGTCATCAATACTAACCATACTTTTGAAAATCAAAATATGGACGGGATAAATTGTTGAAAGAAAAAGAAGTTTTTTTCCCACCACCTGAACAATTATAAGAAACAAAAGGTTCGGCGATACTTCCAGCAATTTTAGCATAAATTTGCGTAAAAGACTATGTTGGAAATCAAGTTACGAAATTCTGTTTTTAATAAGACTTCACCTTGGAGCAGATATATAAGTGCATTATTCTTCTTGCTTAATATAGAAGTTCATTTAAAGCTATTGAAAAATAAGCATCCAATAAAATGGTTAATATTGAAGATATTGTTAACCAATTATATGCCATAAGTTTATTTTCTAAATAATTAATTGAGATATTTTGGTACTGTTGCATTATATGGAGACTTCTTAAAAAGTCAAGTTTGGTTAATAAAATAAAGAATGGGATGAAAAATAGTTTAGAAACAAATTTGGGGATATATATATTTGCATATTGTGGTGGGTAAGAGGGTAAAGCATAGCATATATTGAATGTAACCCTGGTAGCATTTTTTCATTGGACACATTAATTTATTTGGGGCCTAGCCTAACCTAGCTAGCTAGCAGTGAAAATGCCACTTGATGTAAATTTAAGTATATAAGCAGTGTGTGTTTGACGTTTCAGGGGATTATTTGGACAGAAAATAGTTAAAACTTCTACGTTATGGTCGTTATAATACACAAGTTCCAATTTCCAATATAGAGACTCTATTAAGAGTAATAAATGTGTAAGAAAAAAGTTATCTGAACGTCTTTCAGACCTCATCTTTTGAGAGTTGGACGAGTGAACGAATTAAACATTCAATTCTTCAACTTTTTTGCTTAACATTATCAAATATGGCAATTTAGAATGTTATCATTGTAAAAGTTTCTCATGACCTAAATGATTCCTGATTATGATTTTTTTATTTACTAACCTTAGACACTTCCACTTCAACTGTTTTTGCAAACATCTAGCAATAAAATAAATATTAAAAAAGATAATTATCACTATTTTAAAAATTATGCTCAACCAAACATCTATTTCCAAACACTTCTATTGACCCACTAATCTAAACGTTTTGAAAATGCGATACAACCTGAAGACGTTCGTAAAACGTTGAATTGTTCTTAAATAATTTACGAACTTTGGTTCAGGAAGGATCAAAGTAGTTAAAGAAGTTTTCAGGGCTAAAATATTTATTTTCGTTAAAAGTAGAGCCGTTTTAAATTTATTTTTTTTTTGTATCTGTAGTATTTTTTTAAAATATGTATAGTTTCGGAGAGTTGTTAGCCCTACTTCTTTTTTGAATATTCCTATTTATTTGATTGAAACTATTTAATAATAATAAAAATAAGGGTACTATTTTCCTCCACTAGGTATGATTTCAGAGAGTTGTTAAGGACGTTTGGCATAGGTGAATCCTATATTATTGAGATATTTTTAGCGAGGACATATATATTTTAGAGAATACAGTTCAGAGGTCTAAGGCAGCATGTTGGGCATAAGCTTCCTATTTTTCTCAACTAGGTATAGTTTCGGAGAGTTGTTAGCCCCGCTTTTTTTTTAATATTCCCATTTATTTGATTGAAACTGTTTAATAATAATAAATATAAGGATACTATTTTCCTCCACTAAGTATTATTTCAGAGAGTTATTAAGGAGGTTTGACATAGGTGAATCCTATATTATTGAGATATCTTTAACGAGGAAATATGTATTTTAAAGAATGTAGCTCAGAGGTCTGAGGCAGTATATTGGACATAAGATTGCTCTTTTTCTCAACTAGGTATAGTTTCGGAGACTTGTTTGCCCCGTTTTTTTTTTAATATTCCCATTTATTTGATTTAAACTGTTTAATAATAATAAAAATAAGGGTACTATTTTTCTCCACTAGGTATACTTTCAGAGAGTTGTTATGGAAGTTTGACATAGGTGAATCATATATTATTGAGATATCTTTATCTGAGGCAGTATGGTGGGTATAAGGTTATAAAAAATCTAGGTTTCAGGAGATTTCTGTTAAATGACTTCTTTTTTTAACATTCTCGTTTATTTGATTGATACTGTATTACAATAATAAAAATAATGGTAGTATTATTCTCTAGTTGGTATAATTTCAGAGAGTTGTTAAGGAAGTTTGGCATAGGTGAATCCTATATTATTGAGATAAACTTAGCGAGGAAATATATATTTTAGAGAATACAATTCAGAGGTCTGAGGCAAAATGTTGGGCATAAGCTTGCTATTTTTCTCAACTAGGTATAGTTTCAGTGAATTGTTAAGGAAGTTTGACATAAGTGAAGCATATATTATTGAAAAATCTTTAGCAAGGAAATATACATTTTAGAGAATACAGCCCAGTGATGTGAGGCAGTATGTTGGGCATAAGGTTGACATTTTTCTCAACTAGGTATAATTTCAGAGAGTTGTTAAGGAAGTTTGGCATAGGTAATTCCTGTATTATTGAGATATCTTTAGCGGGAAAATATATATTTTAGAGAATACAGCTCAGAGGTATGAGGCAGCATGCTGGACATAATGTTGGCAATTTTCACCCCTGCTATAGTTTCAGAGAGTTGTTAAGGAAGTTTGGTATATTCCTATATTATTATTCTTATATTATTGAGACATCTTTAGCGATGAAACATATATTTTAGAGAATACAGCCCAGAGATCTGAGGCAGTATGGTAGGTATAAGGTTGAAATTTGTCTCCACTCACTGACTACCAAGACACCTGAATTGGATACAGGTATGTTTTATCATGAAAATATCTGAAAAAGATAAGGGTGTAATATCAATGGCTTAAAAAAACGCGAAAAATACTACACACACACACACACACACACACACACACACACACACACACACACACACACACACACACACACACACACACACACACACACACACACACACACACACACACACACACACACACACACACACACACACACACACACACACACACACACACACACACACACACACACACACACACACACACACACACACACACACACACACACACACACACACACACACACACACACACACACACACACACACACACACACACACACACACACACACACACACACAATTGATTTTATTTTAAAACAATTAAATGATTTTATTTTCACATCCTTATCACACACACATATCAATTTTTAGCTTAGAGTCTTAGCATAGAGTTTTGGTTGAAGTTCTAGTTTAGTTTAGTAATAGTTAAGAGTTTAGAGTTTTAGCTTAGAGTCTTAGCTTAGAGTTTTTGTTAAAGTTGAAGTTTAATTTAGTAATAGTTAAGAGTTTAGAGTTTTAGCTTAGAGTTTTTGTTAAAGTTGAAGTTTAGTTTAGTAATAGTTAAGAGTTTAGAGTTTTAGCTTAGATTCTTAGCTTAGAGTTTTAGTTTAGTTGAATTTAATTTAAGAGTTTAGAGTTTTCTATATTATAGTATTATCTTAGAGTTTTTGTTAGAGTTATAGTTTAGTTTAGTTTTATTTATGAGTTTGTAGTTTTTTGATTATAGTATTATCTTAGAGTTTTAGTTAGAGTTCTAGTTTAGTTTTAGTTAAAAGTTTATAGTTTTAAAATAGAGTCTTATCTTAGAGTTCTAGTTAGAGTTGAAGTTTAGTTTAGTTACAGTTAAGAATTTAGTGTTTTAGCTTAGAGTCATAGCTTAGAGTTTTACTTAAAGTTGTAGTTTAGTTAAGTTTTAGTTAAGAGTTTAGTGTTTTACCTTAGAGTCTTATCTTAGAGTTTTAGTTTGATTTCTAGTTTAGTTTATTTTTAGTTAAGATTTTAGATTTTTAGATTAGAGTCTTAGCTTAAAGTTTTTGTTAGAGTTCTAGTTTATTTTAGTTTTAGTTAAGAGTTTAGAGTTTTTAGCTTAGAGTCTTAGCTTAGAGTTTTTGTTGAAGTTCTAGTTTAGTTTAGTTTTAGTTAATAGTTTAGAGTTTTAGCTTAGAGTCTTAACTTAGAGTTTTTGTTAGACTTGAAGTTTAGTTTAGTAATATTTAAGAGTTTAGAGTTATAGCTTAGAGTCATAGCTTAGAGTTTTACTTAAAGTTGTAGTTTAGTTAATTTTTAGTTAAGAGTTTCTAGTTTTAGCTTTGAGACTTATCTTAGAGTTCTAGTATAGTTGAGTTTTAGTTAAGTGTTTGGTTTATTTCATTAGAGTCTTTGCTTAGAGTTTTAGTTAGAGTTCTAGTTTAGTTTAGTTCTAGTTATGAGTTTCGATTTTTATATTAGAGTCTTAGCTTAGAGTTTTTGTTAGATTTATATTTTATTTTAGTTTTAGTTAAGCTTTTATAGTTTTTAGCTTAGAGTCATAGTTTAGAGTTTTTGTTGAAGTTCTAGTTTAGTTTAGTTTTAGTTAAAAGTTTAGAGTTTTTAGCTTAGAGTCTTAGCTTGGAGTTTTTGTTAGAGTTCTAGTTTAGTTTAGTCTTAACTTAGAGTTTTTTTTCTAGAGTTATAGTTTAGTTTAATTTTAGTTAAGAGTTTGATTCTTTAACTTTTAGTTTAAGTTAGAGTTATATTTTAGTTTAGTTTTAGTTATGAGTCTGGGGTTTTACACTATATTAATATCGTAGATTTTTTTTAAGATTTTTCGTTTATTCTAGTTATAGTTGTGAGTCTTTAATTTTATCCTAGATGTGCATCTTAAACTTTTTTATAAGAGTTCAATTTTTGTTAAGCTTTTTTTATGAGTTTATAGCCTTTATCTAAGAGTATTAGCTTAGAGTTTTTGTTGAAGTTCTAGTTTAGTTTAGTTTTAGTTAATAGTTTAGAGTTTTAGCTTAGACTCTTAGCTTAGAGTTTCTGTTGGACTTGAAGTTTAGTTTAATAATAGTTAAGAGTTTAGCGTTTTAGCTTAGAGTCATAGCTTAGAGTTTTTCTTAAAGTTTTAGTTTATTTAAGTTTTAGTTAATAGTTTCGAGTTTTAGATTATAGACTTAGCTTATAGTTTTAGTTTAGTTTAGTTTTATTTAGAGTTTATAGTTTTTTTTAGCTTAGAGTCTTATCTTAGAGTTTTTGTTATAGTTCTAGTTTAGTTTAGTTATAGTTAAGAATTTAGAGTTTTAGCTTAGAGTCATAGCTTAGAGTTTTAGTTAAAGTTATAGTTTAGTAAAGTTATAGTTAAGAGTTTAGAGTTTTACCTAAGAGTCATAGCTTAGAGTTTTTCTTAGAGTTCTAGTTCAGTTTAGTTTTAGTTAAGAGTTTAGAGTTTTAGCTTAGAGTCTTAGC